>NW_026934028.1:0-11233 GCF_032062105.1 Saccostrea cuccullata | reverse complement strand
TCGTCTCAAGCCTTCTTAACCCTTGTAAGTAGTTAACATGTATTGACTTAATTCAAAGGTAACATCCATTTTCTATAATATCGGACCCAACAATGAACTGTTTGCCCGGGGCCCTCGGGCTAAAGGTAAGGGTTTGGTTTGAAGACTTTACAAAATCGCATTCAATGAACGTTGTGTTACGGATTTTGCAGGGTCAAGTTTTTAAACCGAGGCAGGCTACTGACAGATAATTAGATGTTACTAGGACAGCCTCGTTAATGTCGGTACTTAGTAAATTTCTATGGCATAATAACGACCTTGTCAGCAAATATTACCTAGATTATTTGCATTGTGTAGGCCTTTCATTTTATACTGATTTATCTGCGGAAGTTTCGTCTACCCTATTAATACGCAGGGCTCACTGCATGTATGTCAAGTCAACAAGGGGTTCTTGCTCCGTTAAGACACGTAATTTCACCTCTGCATTTTCTAGGGTTATGTGTTTTATGTCCTCTTTCAGATTTCTATTTTTCACTGTTACTTTTCTTTTAGATTTATCACTGTTCGTCCACCTTTAATTTATCTAAATACAGGGCTGCACAGTCTAGAAGCTTGAAATGCATATAATGGAACCCTGACGTTACAGTATTTTCATTTATCGGCTATGCCAAATGAACTCAGTTAAATTAAAAAAAAACATTAATTTAATGCAAATAAGACCTTGTCTTGGCTTTGTTGAATTTATAGACAAATGTTGTTGACGCAAAAAGTTAAAGACGTCAGACAACTAACTTAACATCTATTGCTTTAATTTAAAAAAATATTAATATATTGTATTTTTTAAAGTTTTGTAGGAAACAATTTCTGTAGGTATAACAAAACATTTGTCGAATAAGGTTTTGACAGACTCGTTTTGAACAATCATAACTTTTTCATCGTTTTACAAAATCAGGCATACGATTTGACTGTTTCAAGAAATCCGAAATTTTATAATTCATTATCTTTCGTTTCTTTTTTATATTTAAATGTGTTCAGACACAGAAAAGTTTCTCTCTTGTTTTTGTTTATTGAACACATAAGAAAAATACATCATAGTGCTTTTTCACTACATTCAGTCATTTGTGTACATAAATTCATATCAAAATAATTCTTTTATAATTTTTAGATCTTCATGAGGAACTAAAGAATAGCTACGGACATATAGTTTTGAGTTCAATTCATTGGTTTATACATGTTGCTGGAACGACTGAAAAGGATTTAGGTAGGAATTTAGAAGAAAAATGGTGTATGTAATTAACCATAAAAATACTTTCTGAACATTTAATCAAACGTTCTGTACATCTTGTATTTGAAGAAATTATATTTTTAGATTCAGAGAGCAAACCTCAGGAAAAAGGCTGTGAAGGTCTGTTATTTCTCATTCTCAATCTTAAATTTTACTAGTACATTAAATTATTTTACCAAACAATGCAAGTTGAACAGTTAAAATAATTAAAAGTAGTGAATTTATTAATTTAAATTTAATCTATCCTTCCTTTGTTCACAGAAATACTGACTCGATTTTTTTGTGTTCATATTTTACCAGACAAATCCAGTTTTCCTCAAACTAGGAAGGACTGTGACGGGTTGTTTGGACACATCCTCTGGAATATGAGAGAGACTATAAAAGAAGCTGCCTCGGTCTTAAATGATCCAAAGGATTCAAGTACGTATATATTTTAAGTAAAGGTTGTGCCACAAACTACGGCGCCGCTGGAGGGCCAGGTAAAAAAATATTTTTATTTGTTCGGACAAATTAGAAATTCGTTCGGACGAATTAGTTATTTGTTCGGACAAATTAGATATTCGTTCGGACAAATTAGAAATTCGTTTGTACGAATTAGTTATTTATTCGGACGAATTAGATATTCGTTTGGACAAATTAGAAATTCGTTCGGACGAATTAGATATTCGTTCGGACAAATTAGAAATTCGTTCGGACGAATTAGAAATTTGTTCGGACAAATAAGTTATTTGTTTCGTCCGAACGAATTTCTAATTTGTCCAAACGAATATCTAATTCGTCCGAACAAATAACTAATTCGTCCGAACGAATTTCTAATTTGTCCGAACAAATATCTAATTTGTCTGAACAAATAACTTATTTGTCCGAACAAATTTCTAATTCGTCCGAACGAATTTCTAATTTGTCCGAACAAATAACTTATTCGTCCGAACGAATTTCTAATTTGTCCGAACAAATATCTAATTTGTCCGAACAAATAACTTATTTGTCCGAACAAATTTCTAATTCGTCTGAACGAATTTCTAATTTGTCCGAACGAATATCTAATTCGTCCGAACGAATTTCTAATTTGTCCGAACAAATAACCTATTCGTCCGAACAAATAACTTATTCGTCCGAACGAATTTCTAATTTGTCCGAACAAATAAAAATATTTTTTTTACCTGGCCCTCCAGCGGCGCCGTACTAAACCAACGTTTATTCGCGTGCGAAAAATATTTCGATATTCGCGACGTACCGGTGTAAAGACGAATAATGACCCCCATCGAATAATGACCGGGGGGTCATTTTTCAACGACAAAAAAATCATTTTTTGTAGAAAAAGAGTCCTCGGGGTCATTTTTTTTTTACATGTTAGTCCTATAAAAAAATTGACCCCCATTGAAAAATGACCCCCTTTAAAGTGATACAAAATTTATAACAGGTGAAACCGAAAATATGCTGTATATTATAATTGTTCTTCCTTCGAGTAATTCCTGCATTTGTTCTTTTTTACAGCGAAACTAATTTTTACATTTACTGTAACCAAAAAAAAAATACAAAAAGTCGTATGAAATAAGAGATTCACGTAGTCTTTCAGTGCTAAAATTATGTTTGAAAAGAGATTCTTTAATTGCCAAGTAAATAAAATTTCTTTTTGATATTCCCCCTTATAATGTTTGCTTAAAGAATGATATTCCACTTGTTTTTAGAAATAAAACCATGCAACATTCAGATTTAAATACTCTTTAATAAGAAATTTAAAATTAATTTTTCCTTCATTTCAACTTTAGGCTTGTATAAGTTTGGCAAATCCTATTTGATAATGAAAGAGGAGGAAATTTTTACCCCCCTCCCCTTTGCAAAAAAAAAAAGAACATTACGTTAAAACAAAATCAAAACAAAAATAAATAAATAAATAAATAAATAAATGAAAAGCAAAAATATAAATAAAACTCTATACCTGTCAATAATACTGGAAGAGGCTCTAGATAAAATATTGAAACGAAGTTAAGCCTTCACACAAGTACTATCATATCATAATTTACTTCGCCATGATTAAAGCATACTTTAAATGTTGGTGGGTGTATACTTGAAAGTATTGTGGCGAAGAAACAGTTGAAAATTAGTAGAATAGTAGATTATTTTAATCTTATTTTTAGTCCCTCCTTATAGAAAAATAAAGGTAGGGTAGTTTTTTTGTTGTTGCTTTTGTTGATAAAGTAAGGGGGTGGAGTGGGTATAACACCTAAAACTATGCTCTGTAAAGCTATGGGCTAGTGTAAAATACACATTCTAATGCAAAAACTATACATGTAGACATAACCTTTTGATTTAGCACACAGTATTCATTACATTTCTTAATTCTTGTTTTACTCCAACCTTTTACTCAGTTCTGAGTATATTTGTCAGAGAATTTAATATGAAAATCAGAACAAACATTTTCATTTTTGTAATGCCTTCTTTATACTGTATCATGATATGAAAAGTTAATTGAAGACCACTTCTTTTTATGTCCCCGTAATCGAAGATTCGGGGGTATATAGTTTTATCGTGTCCGTCTGTATGTCTGTCTGTCTATCTGGCGGTCTGTTTGTCCGCAAAAAACTTTAACCTTGACCATAAATTTTCATTTATTGGAGCTATGACTTTCATATTTAATATGTGTATTCCTTGTGACAAGACCTTACTTTAGGTACACGCAAATTTGACCTTTTGACCTTTACCTTGGAGTTTATCCCATTTTACACAAAAATGCCAAATTTTTACTTTGGCCATAACCTTTAAACGGTAAATATTATTACTCTCATACTTCACATATGTATTTTTTTGGTATGACCTTTCATTGGATACTAAAAACTTTTACCTTTTGACCTTGACCTTGGAAATTTTCGTACTTATGAAAAAAAAACTCTAACCTTGGCCATAATTTTGAACGGTAAGGGCTAGGGTTTTCATACTTCACATATGTAATCCTTGTTACATTAAACCTTTCTTAAGAAACCATCAACTTTGACTCTTTGACCTTTGAGTTTGATCTACCTTTCAAAAACTTATCCTTAGCCATTACTTTTGAACAAGTGGTGCTAGGGCTTTCCTATTTTGCAATTGTTTTTCTTGTGAGAAGACCCTACTTTGGGTACCAATATATTTAAATTGCATTTAAGAAAAGTTTAATCTTCGCTATGTTGCCATACAGGGGCATAGCTGTTTCACAAACACATCTTTTTATATATAAGAGGAGTTGCGGATAAGAGATGGTTACCCCAAAGCGTAACAGACGGACGGACGGACATCCCGATCACTATAAATCCTCCCGTTTTTCAAGCGGAGGATATAATAATATATAATACTGCTGATTTTTTTCTGTCAGTACGATGATTTCCACCATCGAAAAACAATGTTTACCTAACACTTTAGTCTCGATAAATCTTTTACTCCTTTAGATTCTGAATCATCGTATTGACCTTAAAATATAGCTATAATTGTAAAAGGTTATGAGATCAACATATCATCAATTTATTTCCAATTAGCTCGGGTGAGCATTTTGGCCAATATGCTTCTTTATCTAATTTTTTTTTTTTTTTGCCCTTTAAAAATTTCAGCTTTAATCCACAGGGAGTCATTTTTCTACGGGGGTCATTTTTCTTCCCGTGGGTTCTGCAAATTTTTAGGGTGGTGACACTTTTTCTACGGGCAAAAGGGTCATTTTTCGACGTCGAATAATGACCGGGGGTCATTTTTCGCTGTCGAAAAATGACCCCCGGTCATTATTCGATGGGGGTCATTATTCGTCTTTACACCGGAACTTTAAGTCGCGAATCTTGTTTGCCGCAAACATTCATTTCACTTTGTGTTTGTAGAGAATGTTTTCTCAATCGTGAAAATTAATTGTCGCGAATTGTTCTCAATTACTGACGAATCGTGAATGAAAGATGACGCGAAAAATTGTCGGTTTACATTTTTTTAATCATTCTATTTCTCTTAAAAGATGCGTACCTTTCTTCATGTATGTTATAATGTTATTTTCCAACTAATATGGAGGATCCCTTCTATTCTCCCATTATTTGACGACACAACGTGAAGACGTTCAGTCGTCAGCATATCTTACTTATATATCAATATATTCATATCACCTGCATACGGGGTTTATATATCTTAGTAGATTTGATATGCCAGATCATGCTCTACGTTTGAACACTTTATAAAGCGATGGAAGTTATTGACAAACAAACTAATGAAACAAGAATATCGGCTGTCTCGTTTAAAGTCATCATTTCATAAGTTGTTTTTTTTTTGTCGATTCATTGTCCTTGTGACTTCCAATACGATCTTTTATTTAGTTAAATACCGACCTACGATTTTCATACATATTGTTTGGTCAATATTTACATACTGAATCATCGATGGATTTTCCCGTTATTTCCAGATTACTAGTATAACAAAAAGCAAGCGGCAGGTATGGTCGGTCGGCAGGGGATGTTCACCCCTCTATAGCACAATATCCACTTCTAATGTTATAAAAATGCCTGAGTCCTTGCTTCTGATTGTTTTTTTAAAATATACTTTTGAGTTTGAATATTGTTCGCTATTTTCATTGGCTTTAATTTTCTGTCTATCAAGACTAAATTAGAATATGTTGTTTCTCAACAAAACCAGGGAAGTTATACAATAACGGATAGTTATCTTGATTGAGGCTATCATAAAATAATTATCTGGACGGAATAAAAATAATAAAATAAGTTTAACTTTCAGTGCAAGTAATCGATAGAAAATATGCATGTAGCTATGAAGTCAAATTTTACAAATCAGATTATTCGATCCAGGCACACCCTTGTTGAATAATTATAGTATTTTTAGGGATTTCCTATTAGTAAATTTGGAGTATTTAGGCGATACCATCAGACCGAGTTGCAGTTCACCCTTTTTTGACCCAGAATTAATATATCATACTTAGATTCTATCATTGCAAATTTATACGTCATGTATAAGCATAAGTGACTCATACATATGTCAACCACACAAACCTTCAACAAGATGAGACTATGTTTTTAAGAGTTCTGGATCCGACAATGAAACCTTGAAGGCAAACTTATTGAAACGTTATATTACTTTTAACTTGCAAGTCTTTTATGATTATTTTCCATTTCTTAGGACAAGGGAAGCTCAAAGCAGTGAAGACATTTGTGGACAAAATTGCTGACAAAGGACCTTGTGTCCTCGAATTAGCAGGTGATATATAGACATTAATGATTATTATATAAATTAATTAATAATAATTTAGAGTGAGAGAAAAAAGAATAAATACCATAGGATCCGATCAATCATTATATTGATGTAAATTGTGATCTGTGTGTAAAACAAACAAAACGACAGTTTTTTTTCTAAAATTTAAAATGTATACACAAATTCTATTTTATTTACAGTACACTGCTATGTGAAAGACGTAAGTATTAACATTTATTTGAATTTTTGCTGTTAATATTTTATTTTGAAAAAAAATTAATTTGATCTCAAGTTTGATTGATTATATGTTGTTTTACTTCCCGTTCGAAAATTTGATACAGGGAGTTCGAAACATATAATAATTATTCAAGGAAAGTTTATATGTATCTTTAATATAACGTCATTTACAAATAAATGGAGTTTGTATGAGTATACAAATGAATACTTTTTAAGGTAGGATTCTTCTCTGGTTTCTGACTAGATGGAATATTCAAAGTAAATTTGTTGATATGTCTTACATATTTAGATGTAAGAGATTTAAAAGACCATATTTTTCTTTCCTCATCACAATTGTACAATTTTGAATAGAAATGGTAAACTGTGTTTGAAAACTAGTAGGGATTATATTTTTGGCAGAATGGTGGCGTATGAAAATATCTTCTATTCTGCCTCTCAAATTTATTATAGTACATTGAATTTAGTTATAATTTTTATGCAATCAAAGCTTAGACGAAATTTTCAAATGTAAGTTAAATTAATAATAAGAGACTAAAGTTTCAAAAAATATCAAATAAATAAGATTTTTCCCACATACTAGAACTATGTTGGCTTTTAAATGCTTCAAATCTAATTACAGATTTGAGCCAAAAATCCGTAAAAAGTGTTATTTCTCTCTTATTTAACGATTAAAACTTTTAGTTTTTATATCATTTTGTACCTTTATGTGACAGCTTTACTATATGTGAAAATTGGAAAAAGTTAAATATAGGAAGCATATAAAAATAACTAATATATCCTAAAAATTTAAGAAAAGTAGAGGAAATTCGGATTAGCAAATATCCATTTTATTTTAATTCTCCATGTCAATTTGGTAATATCACCTTATAGGCCCCATATGGTAGTATCTTTTTATGCAAAAAGAAAAACATTCAATCTTTTGAATTACAAGTAGGGATCGCATGATTGGAAACGGTAATTTTTCATTCTTAATGTCCAAGAAAAAGGTAATGACCTTGACCTGACCTTGCCTCTAATATTAAACGGTCAAATTTAATCTCGCTGATACTTTCACTTAGTGATATTGTCCTTTTGATTCTGTGAAAATTTCATCAATTTTTAAATACAAGAAATATGAGAAGAATCCTACCTTAATACGGTTCACATTTAGAAAACAGGATTTTGGTACAATCATAATAAAGAACAATTGAAAGTTTTTCGTTTTATGAATAAAAACAGTATAAGTTGTTTTATATTATAGGAAGTGGCCAGAGAGATGAGTGGGAATGAATCACTGGTGGAGAAAGCAAACAGGTAGGTAATATTGTGTATTCATGGAAACAAAGCAGGGGGTCTCCCCTTAATATTTTTTTTCAAAACATATTTTGTACTGTTCGACGAAATGGAATTTTTCGAGTTTGGACAGCTCTCTTTTTTTCTAGATCTCTATTTTTTTTTTTTTTTTTGACTAGTCAATTTTTTCAGGTTATTTTATTTTTTCAACAAATTAGGCCCCTGTTTTAAAACAACTTTTATGATGAATACCCAAAACTTTGATCATAATATATAAATTAACCCAAAAATTATAAATAAAGGGAGTTTTGGTTTATTTACATCTTGAAGCGGGGAAATATGTAAAATCAGAAATATTATTAATACCCCTTCTTAAAATATAGATCCAATACAATTTTTGCACAATGGAAAACCGCTACAAGTAGACTGTAAATATATCTTTATTATAATATATCTTCCTTTTTTAATTTTTTCCACAAAAATGCTATAATAAACACTAATTTGATTTTTCTTAATTGTTTTGAATAAAAAAGTTACCTTTTAATTTTTTTTATTTTGAGGTAAAGTAGAGAAGTGGTCAAATAGTGTGTAAACTGACACAAAAGATATATCTGGACAATAAGTTATTTTTTGTAATAATTAAGTTTCATCAAGCTTTCTTTATATTTTCAAATGGAAATCAATCATTTGCCCTATATTTCATAATGCTTTCTACATTATGTTAATAAATTCCCATGCTTAAATTAAGAGCAATTATGAGTTTTAATGCCATACACATAATATACTGAAACTTTTTTTCAGATTGCGTTCAAACGAATTGTTTTATCATCTTGTTATTTTGAAGGGGCACAAATTGAATGCACAAAAATTTCATGTTGACAATTTTCTAGCTTTTTAACGTAGAAATAACGTAAAACTAGTTACTATTATGATGCGTTTGCATGCACATGTGAGCACAACTTAGGCATCAAATTAATTTTAAAGTTTACAGTTCATGAAAATCTATCATGAACATCCTTAATTATTGAAAATTAACAGTTTGTTCTATATAAAACTGATCATCTGGTATAATACAGTATATGTTACACTAAAAGTTTAAGGTTTTTAAATTGTTTATTCAATAGTTTAAAAGTTACGAATTGCATTCCTTATCAATAAATTTAAATTGATAGGTTTTAAACTTGTAATGCGGCATTAGCATTATGTACAAATTAACATGTGTGTAATGGCAGTAGAAATCACTGAGAAAGTCTTAATTGAATTTTATTTTTGAAAATTATTGATAAAATATTAATGTTTTATTTAAACAGATTAAGCTATGCAGTATCTACTTTACTAACAATATTTCAAGATGTTATTCGAAAAAGTTATGCAAACTAATTAAATACAGTTATAATTATGAAATGTTTCCATATTAAAAAGTAAATTTATGAAATATTTTATTTTGGGATAATTCTAAATGCGTTAACATTGCAAATATTGATTTCTTTTTTGTTTGAGAATTTTTACACCAGCAAATCTGTAGAAACTTATCCTTTTTCAGAGGTGGAGTGAGTTTGAACACTAAAATTTTGCTGACCCGGCTCAAGCAGTTAATAAACAGTTAATATCGTATGTAATTTTTTTAATTGATGTATGAGAAATACCTCAACTTTTAAAAGTTGTATTGTTAAGCCCCGTTTAAATTCACACTTTTTACACACTAAATTAATTTCCTCACATTAATAATTTTACCAAAGGTCAATATGTAAAAAAGGAAACAGGGAATAACGTCCAAAATTGATAATGTCTGCGGATTGGAGTGACTTTTTTCAATTTTATTTAAATGATACTATATTGTATGCTGTTTTACTACATGTAATATGGAGAAAATCGACAGAATTAAAATTCAGAAGTAAAATTTATAATACAAATCGAGAGCAGAGCAAACAAAAACGTCTTTTTGGAGGTGGGATCATGTGCCATGGAGGCGTGAACATCCCTGCAAACAGGTCAAAGCCATCGTATGCTTCTGATCGTGAAATAAAAAAAATCCGTCGACAATTTAGTGTTTTAAAAAATGTACATACAACATGTACAATTTGTATTTTAAAAAAACTCAGTAGCATTTCACGTTTTGATAGATTGTATTTGCTGACAAGGCCATTATATCGACCACAGAACTTTTAGACGAGACTTTTGATGTTCTTGTTTAAAATCAACCTGTTTGTTAATAAATATTAATCTCGTTTTAGAAACTATTCATACGTAGAACATGTTCTTGGGTATCAAATTAACTGAAAGATATAAACCCTTTTGAAGGTGATAAGGACATACATGTATTCATACTCTGCTTAAGTAGAGGAAATTGAAAAATTAGTCATTATGTATCACAAAGCTATGTTGATAAAAACTTATTAACAACTTTTTCGATTAAAATTTCTCAAAATGAAACAGATGCGTCAGAATCTGTTGTATGTATTTTTAATCTCAAGCTCACTGGGATATATTGTGTCGACATGTGAATGGAAACTATTATTAAATGATAATACGTCTTTGATATATTTTATTGTCGAATTGAAGGCCATGGCAAGCGTTTTCATCTTCTTAAGTTTAAGATTTTGAATAAATTCTACTTCATATGAAAACAAAAATAGGTCTTCTAAAATGGGACACATAGAAATTCCAACGTTTTATTTGAAGAATTGGTCTCCAAGAACACATACTAGATATTGTCAATCAAAAACTCAAGCATCTCTTTTATATCTAATTCAGTAGTACTTGTGTGTACAATCAGAATAACAAAATAATTTTCAAACGAACAATGACAAAGTAAGTAAATTGACGAGTTCCATTTTTATATTTTAAAAAAAGCAACTGTCAATTATATCAAAAATCCTGGACTTAAATAAAGCGTGATAATTGTTGTGTATAAAGTTGAAAGTCGTAATTTTCTGTCATTGTAATTGATAGAGTTTTGGTATTTCATATTTCACATTTTCAAAAATTTCCATGATTTTTTTAAGTATCCACATCTGATTTACACCACTTTTCAAATACCAGGTATGTTTTGCATATAACTTCCAAAGTTTAAACTCATTTCATGATGTCATTTCAATTTAACTTGACGACAGCGAAAATATTTATGATAAAGCATGTAGTAACAAAATAGATCTTTTCAAGTATTTTGAGCAAGACACCTAAACAGCACATTTATTCACTTTTCCTTGCATGCGAATTATCCGACAGTAAAATTTTGAATAACAAGTTTATTGA
>NW_026934027.1:0-11318 GCF_032062105.1 Saccostrea cuccullata | reverse complement strand
CATAAACTTACGAAATGATGATCTTAAACATAACTGCTAATATTCCTGTTTCATCAACTTGTTTGTCAATAATTTACCTAGTTTTAGAAATTGTTCTTACGTAGAACCTACCTTTGTGGATCGAATCAACTGGGATATATGAGCTCTGTATGCAATGATTAAAGTAAATTGCTGTTTAAGTAAGGGAATTTGACGGTAGAAAAGTTAGTCATTACGTTTATCGAGGAGCTTGGTTGTTAAATTAAAAAGGTTTTTTTTTAAAGTAAAAGATCCAAATATGAAACAGATGTGTTAGACGGTGTAGTATCTTTCATTCATGCTCACATGGATACATTTAATGTCGGGTAGAAGGCAACAGCAAATGTTTTCTTCTTTTCACACATAAGAATTTGAATAAATTCTGCCTTATATAGAAAAATGGGTCTGCTAATAACAGTGTGCAATTGATACGTCTCCGCTGAATGGTGACTGAAAGGTACCTAAAATGTGACTGAAATGCAACTGATAGGTCACTAAAATGTATGTGCCATTCAGTGGCTGAATGGCAACTGAAAAGTCTCTGAAAGCCTTCTTTCAGTTTAAACTGAAAGGTCTTGTATCTTCCTGTGTAGTTTCCTTAGCACTGTAATGTTCTGAAGAGATATTGTTCATAAAACATGACGTTTTTCTGGCACAGAAAAGAAAACAAAGCATGAGGTCAGTTCCCTAATGCAAAATTTACTGTGTTGATGTAATACCATAAAAAAAACTAGGACTAGTGAAATTAAAATCCAAAACCACTACACAAATAGGGTATCCTCAGTTTATATTTCTTTAGCAAATAAAATAAAATTAAAATATAATGTTATCCAAATCCGAGGTCTAAAAGACAATTTTGTCGAAATGCTGATCGAGAGTTTTGATTTCAGTATTTAAAAAAAATCACAATGAATTTTGAAAATAAACTATGAAACGGCTACAAAAAATTTCATACTTACCTCTTTAGAAATATACTAGGCATCACTTGATGTCCGTAACCTATAGACAAACTTCAGTTGCATAGTAATTAACATGAATTTAATTAAAAGTCGTCCTTAATGTCCGGTTTATATCCTCGAAATAGCACATACGAGAGTGCATTTATGGTTCCGGTTAGCAGACCTAAGTTACTGACATTTTTATGACATCAAGCAAACTTCTAATTATTTCATAAAACATCATTTAATTTTAATGGATTGATTATTCAATCAAAAATTGATTTTAAATACCTTGAGATAAAAGATACTACAAAGTCTGGCTCATCTGATTCATACTTGGATATTTTACTTGAAAAAGACCTTAAGGATAATCTAACAACCAAGTTATATAGTAATCGTGATGACTAACTTTTCTATCGACAATGTTCCTTACTTATGCAGCATATACCTTCATCAATTACAAATAGAGTCTGTATATATCTGTTTATTTGATATGCAAGAGCATCCTCTATGTATGAATAATTTCTAAAAACGAGGTAAATTGTTGATAAACAAGTTTATGAAACAGGAATTTCATCTGGTTCGTTTAAAGTCATCATTTTGTAAGTTCTGTCGATACAATGACCTTGTCAGCAAATACAATTCAAGATTGAGTCAACTGCTGACTGATTTTTTTCTTACTTATTGTTAGTCCATTATTTATACACTGAATTGACGACAGACTTTTCTGGTATTTCCCAATCATGACAAGGAGCACATGGTGGATGTGACGATCGGGAGGGGATACTCACTCTTCCATGACACCTGATCCTACCTCTGATGTTTTGGAGGTCCGTGTTTGCTCTATTTTGTGTTTTGATTTCTCTTGTGGATTTTTGATCTTAAACGTTGTTCGTTATTTCACATGTTTCACAATATATATTTTCATCAGATTGGCAAATGAGGCAACATTTACTGACACATCAGCTCAATGAGAATTGCATTGTGGGTTACTCAATGTACATCAGGAACTTTGCGCTGAAAAAAATAAACAAATCTAATGGTAATCGGAAAGGCACAAAGAACATTCTAACTTTTTATTTTGTAAAGGAAGTTGGCAATTCATATATTTTATTCTATTATTTAATGCTTATGATTGCAAATAAACTTTAAATTCTATGTTAGTCGACGGTGTTCTGCAAGTCGGTTGCTTCACTACTCCTTTTTGAAATATTTATTTTACAATTGTCAGTTCCCTGAACAATAACACGTGTGACCACGGGTATTGAAATAGCTGATAAAATCTCAGTGTTTAAACCATTTTAATGCTTTAGAGATGCAGCTCATTTTTCTTATCCTTGAAGGACTGGTGTTCTCAAGTTGACACATGGTACATAATTACATATTATACATATTTTGTAGTGAACTATATATTGCAAACGCCTGTTACATCTTTCACACTTTATAATATTTGTATATTTTTCAGTCCATTTGATATTGAATATAAAGGGACATGAACCATGTGTTCGACCTAAAATGTAAACATCAGTAGGCATAAACGTTGCTATTTACTAGTATTCAACGATTGGCCTGTTGTTCATGTTAAGATCCACTTTTCCCAAATAATACGCAGGTATCTTTAGGTTACAACCAAATATTCTACTTGCCTATATATGTCGTCATAGTAAGCTATATGATGTGAAGTTTAGAGATAACAATTTCTTAAAATTGATATCTAAGATTGATTTGAGGTCGTAAAAATGAATCAAAATATGCAGAGGCAAAACATTAATGGAATTTTGTCGTTTTTGGACCTCTGTAGTTATCACAGGGGTTAAACCAAATCCGTGACGTCATAACTGTTGATCATGCAGTAGCAGAGGGAAAGTGAAACGTAACGAGAAATCATGTAAACAAACACAAGAAATCGGAAGTTAAAAGCATTCAGATTGAATATCATGTGTGCTTCATGTGGGAATAAAGCATATGAAAAAGTTAGGCTAATATACTTGTACACGTTCTTCGTAATATTAAAGCAGGTAGGGTATTTACTTACCGATCAGCCTTTCTTCTGTCTTTCGTAACAAAAAAAGATGCAAAAGTTCAACACTACGCCACATACTTTGAAACTTAATTTATGTTTCTATCTAAAGTTCTTATTCTATTGTTTTTGGAAATTGCTGCTAGAATCGTATGGTTAACGGGAATTGATGCATTTTTTTCGATGTTTTGAACGAAATGTAAAATTTTGTGAAGGTTTCGACCGAAAGTGTTGAATAATTATTTTTCTGATAGGACGGTAGGATTTTAGCAGCACTTTGTATGGTACAGAAATATTTTACATACTTGATATTACAAATTGAAATTAAGTATCCCCGGAGTAATGTTACTTTTTCATTAAGGCATATATTCTAATTACAGACGTCACGTGATGACGACAAGGTGAAGTGCTTCCTGTTGTATAAGTCCCATTGAAGTCTATAAAATGCATAATGATAGCAACAGTTTCATCCGTAACTTTTCTGATTTATTAGTGTTAACCATTATAAAAAAGTCTTAATTCGCCGAATTCTGATCCGTGTGCTGCCTTAACAAACCCGCGTAAGAATAGCAATATACACTGCATGAAAAGTCGCGTTTAATATAATTTAATAAATTCGTTTACTCCAGTAAATTTCTTGTATTGAATTTAATTTATGTATAACGGTAAATTTTACATGAGATATATTGTGATATAATTAAATACAGTTTTCAAACAAGTATAATCATATTTAATGCAAAATACGTCGAGAATAATATAGTTTAATTGAGATAATTATACGTCCCGTTTACGAATATCGACATGTAAAAGTAAATATGCTTATACTTAAAGTTTAAGTACATTTTTTGGTATTTTGAATATGTCATAAATAATTCTTTATACCTAATGTAAACTTATGTTGAAACATTTTTGAAAAAAAATATTTAGGCACCCAATTCATTTTAATTTATTTATTTCTCATTTTTATTTATTTAACCCTTATGTAGATTTTTCAAAACTGTGGAATATAACTTTTTTTTCTCTATCGACTACCACTGTACTACAATTACATCGGGATCGAAGTCGGGCTCGAAAAGCAATTTATTTAAAAACAACACACCGCGCCGAAATTCAATTTTTTGGAGAGTTCCACGCAGCCATGTTGAACTTGATCATGATGTTGTACGGGAGGAAGGGGCGAAAGAGAGTTACTCGAAAAGGAGAAGCATGATAAACTTGGGATGGAATTTATGTTTTAACAGAAGATGAAGACATTTACGACCCTGTTTAGCGGTAGGAACAATGTACAAAATTTTATCATGTGTCCTTGAATGAATAATTGCCTCTGCTACTGATAATGTTACTGTTCCTTAGTCTGGGCTGTACACATAAAATGTCTGGCAGTAAAAACGTTTTGGCAAGCGCTATTTACATTTTGTAATAATTATTTAACACTTTTAACCATCTAACTTAAAGATGGATTTTAACCAGAATTTTTTCGTTGGGTTTGGTTTCAGAATTTTTGTCACTAAAGTGTTCCTCTGTTCAGCATTTACAGAGAGTGTTGTACAATGTAATAAATTATTTATTTATTTCTTAATGCCTACTCAAGAATATATTGAGCACTTATTTTGATTATTTCAATAGTTGCAGTGTGGACTGTGCCTGAGACGATTCCCCATAACGCCGGCTATGTAGACAGCTTGTGAAAATGGTGAGAACCATACCGCTCAAATTTTCTATTATCACAAATAAACAAACAATGTTTTATTAACTTGTATCTTTATGCATAAGAGTATAAAAAATATTGCAACAACTTGAAATGCTCTTTACCAAGTAGACAATACGAGGTTTATATTCTTATTTTCCTTATCCTTAAAATACAATAGCAATGGATTCTGAGCTATGCATAATTTTTTTACGTTAAATACGTAAGCATTCATGAATTATTAAAAATAGCTATCACATTCTATGATGCACAATTATGCATGCATTATTTACATGAATCCAAATGCTCACAAGAAATGACAAAAGCAGTATGAAGATTAACACAACGGTAAGATTTCTTAAATTTTCTGATAAGATCAATAAAATCACATGAATTGATTTATTTTAGCTCACCTGAGCCATTTTAAGACCCGAGCGAGTTTCTGTTCTGTGTCTGGTATTAGTCGGTCATCTATAAACTTTTCAAATTTTTACATTCATGAGAATTATTCCTAGTTTGAATAAAAATCCCTGCAGTATACATCTTTTTTTCAGAAATTGTGCCAGAAAAGTTTGAAGTAGCTATGGGAATGATCAACATTGAACTTGCTGAGGCTCTCGTCCTGAAAGTGACTTGACCAGATATTTCACTACCCAATATGAGGTACAACTAATCATTTGTTGTACAACTTATTGTGTATGAGATTGCCACCATTTACTGGAAGTTTGCATTTGTTGTCCACTTTAAAAACTTGCTATCTTCAGTGTAAGTTGTTAATATATTTTACTTTATGTTAAATCACTTGTTCATTATACCAATAACTTGCATGTTAAATGCTGTAGATGCTAACCTTTGCATTTAAGTTTACTCTTAAATTCCAGGTGTTCCGAGTATGTACACCCATTTGATATCATGTTTTGTCGTCTCTAAATTTAATATAATACATATCATAATATGTACTAGATCACAAAATTTGAGGATTTTATTATTGTATGAATGTTATCTACTTGCTCTATATCATAAATACATCTGTTTGTATAGTTTTTCTACCATGCCATACCTGCTTTTAAATTTTTCATATTTTTTTTTATCCATAGTATCTTTGTGCTACATTAAATAAAATATCGGGGAGGAACATGAAGAAAAGGGCTGCGCACATCAACATATTCAAGGTCAAGCAGGTAAATATATTGGTAAATTGCTAAAAAAAAAAAGATGGCAAAAAGTCGCCAATCCCCAATTTACATGTACTTCCACAAATTCTGCAGCTTGCTGCTGTGAAACTATATATATGTGTGTCTTAATATGATAAATGCTGTAAATGCTATTCTTTGCATTTTCGTAAACTTTGTAAAGCTTCAAATTTCATGAGCTCGGACTACGGTACCATTATGTATGTTTCATATCATATTTTGTCGTCTATAAATTTGATCTATACATATAATTATATGTTTTTTTTATGCAATTCACTTAACTAGATGACACAGAGAATTTTTTTCATTGTGTAAAATATTATCTTCTTGCTGTAGTCATGTTAGTCATAAGTATACCCTGTTTGTATATTTTTTCTCCTTTTTTGTATATTCTTTCTATGGAGAGCCACACCTATTATTAATTTTTCATATTTTGTTTATGACAGCTTTTTACCATATCCATAGTATCTTGCTGCTAAATGAAAGAATAAGTGTGGAGGAGCAGAGAAAAGGGCATCTCAACATGTTCAAGGTCAAGCAGGTAAAATGCTCCAAAAAAAAGATGGTGAAAAAAATCATTAGACCCAAATTTACACGCTTCGAAATCTGTAGCTCGCTGGCCTGAAATTATAGATAATTATCTGTCTTTATTACCCAGATTTGAAAAAATGGCATATCTTTTGTAGTCTTCTGTAAATTTTTAATTAAGCAAAATTGAGCTGTGTTTCCTCTAGGTCAAATGATAATTTAAAATCAACTCAGATTTTGTTTTTACTATCTAATATATGCAATTGCATAAATCCGGAAGCACACATATAATATGTATATATAGGCAAATGGGTATTTATTTTTATGTTTATTGTAGAAATTAGGAGCTAGGTGTGCTTCTCCAGAGCTGAAAACTTCTTGGCATGAAGAGAAGAAGAAGCAAGAAAAAGCAGTTTCAAATATTGGTTACATCTTCATAGTACAAAAAATGATTCTAAAGATAATACTATCTATGAAATTAGAAAGCTGAAGTTGCGTTCTGATAAATGTGAGAATGTCTTCAAAGAACAGGACACCAAAAGTGCCATTCTCAAATCAAAGCACTCTAAAAGACAGAGCATAAGAAGAACTAGGACAAATAAAGAATCTAAAAGAGTCAAACCTATGGATGTATTAATTGAACAGAGATGGGCTATTAGAGATGAAATATCTGAGTTGCTACTGTTTTGCACAAATTCAATGTTAGATAAGAAAAATATACCTAGTGTTGTATTTTTGACAGTGAAAGTTTTTTCTTATGCTTGATTACAGATTAAAACTGTTATGTATTTTATTGTTTAAACATTTATTGGTCTGCAATCACATACATTTTAATCTTGATTTATATCTCACATATATGTACAAGTCTAACTTAAATAATAAGTGCATGGACATTATTGTGGAAAAAATAAGACAATCATGATCAAGGGTAGTCTGAAAGAGTTTGCTGGCAGTAAGTTGCAAATCTTGATACCCAAGTAAGAGAAAGGTGGTGTCTCTGACCGATCCTTTTGCTTTTGCTTGTGGGCGAGTGAGGCTTCTCTGTCAGTGGCTTAGTGAGTCATAGATGTAAAAAATAGAATAGGCAAATGAGGTAGAGACATTTCTGAGTAAAAAAGGGGTAAATTGTGATTTTAATAAATATTACAATTGATATTGCAAGAGTGAAATATTAATTTGTTTCCTTCCATTTGAAGTAAGAGAGTTTATGAATTATGAGTTATGGAATTGTAATTAAGGCTTAAAAAATTGTTAAATATACTTTTACATATGTTTATACAGGACTTTTATATGTGCATGTTTCAGAGCTCATTTTTGATATTTTAAAGCAAAGTTGAAAATATCACTATCGAAATATTTTGCATTCCAATGTAACGTTGATTTAATGATGATATGTTATATTACAATCATCAAGCAATAAACGTAGCAGTTGGAACAGAAATGAGCTACATGTATTGTAAACAAATTTAAGCTGCTATTGTTTTGTGTAATTGTGATACTTTTTCCTTAATTTGAATTGACATAACCAAATGATATAAAGGATTTTTTTGGGTCTTGTATTTTTCACAGTCAACATTAAGTATTTTTCAAGTTGAACTTGGCTAATTAGTGCATGGACATCTATTGTTGAAATACTTGGGAAACAATATTAGGGTGGTCTAAAAGAGCTATGCTGGCAGTAAGTTGCAGATCTTGATACCCAAGTAAGAGAAAGGTGGTGTCTCTGACCGATCCTTTTGCTGTTGCTTGTGGGCGAGTGAGGCTTCTCTGTTAGTGGCTTAGTGTGTCTTATTAAAATGTACATGTAAAAAGAATGGACAACTTTTATTGGCAACTTTTATTCTTTTTATGCAAAGTATGATATAATTTATTGTGGGAAATTGAAAAGCCATTTACAACCCATGCAGAAGTTTTAATAGGGGCAGTTTCAGTCAGATTTTGCAGTCTTTTGGACTCCAGAATGACTACATTTTTTACCGGTTGTGTTTTGATTTATTGCGGATTTGAATTTTACATACAATACTATTCTTATATTATTTATAATTACTTCAGTATATTACTTACTACTAGTATGTAGAAATTTACTCCATTATAATTGAGCTACAATCATGATTGTAAATTTTTTAATTCTGACTTTTAGGCTTAAATTTGAAATATTTTGTACTTTGTTAGAACTCATTGTTTGTACACTATTGAAATAAAATTGAATGAGAAATGGATTTGTGTAAGATTGTAAAATACTTGCCAAAAAACCCACAATTGTAAACCATACAAATTATTGATGGAATAAATGTAAAATAAAAATATTATGCAATAATATAATAATGTTGAATTTCATCAAATACAACCTTAAATCTTAATTATATGGGAAGGTATAATCCGTACATTTTCATCACATATACAAGAGATTTAATATTAGTTTATGAAAGAATAAAATTTGCACGTATTAGTAAGTTTACAATTCTCCGTATATAACTTTATTTTTGGAAGTATTATAAAGTAAAGTGTGAATTTAACAAAAAATAATGAGGTAAAGATCTACGTTAAATTTTATTAAACGAACAAATTTAATGTGACCGTAAAACTTAATTTTATGGCCATGTTTAATAATAATTATACGTTTTGTATATTAGAGGAATAATAATTGTTTACGGCAGACTAAAATCCGAACGTATTAGTAAGTTTACAATTTTCCAAACTTTATTAAATTTGTTCTTTTAATTTTTCATTAAACGCTGTAGAGAAACAATGGATGGTATGAATGTCTAAAAAAGAAACAATTTTTAATCTTCGTAATTGGAATTATAAAAATTAAACTTATTTTTTCCAACTTTACATTAAAATTCTCAGTTTGTGAGTGAAAGGGCAGTGCATATATCTTAAGGCTACAACCAAATATTCCATAACTACTGATCAGTATTTAGCGGAGTGAAAGTGAAACAACAAAAAATCATGTAAACAAACATGTATCGGAGTTTAAAAGCATTTATCACGAATGTCTGATTCATTCAGGTAAAATTACCGTGGAATAAAAAAGGATAGGAAAAATATACGTATATGTGTCTCTTTTCAACAACTTAATAATATTTCAATGCAAAGAATTAAATGATGATATACGTGATTTGAACCCCTCTTTAATAAAATAACATGAATACACCTACCTAAGTTTCCCGTGGCAGGTCCTGCAAGAAAGAGTTTATATTTCGCTGTTTCGTCAGAGATAGAGAATCTGTCGTACATTTCATACAGCGTTGCGCCATTATGAAGAGTGATAGACACATAAAGGGTCGAGTTGTTTTCTTTTGTTAACTGATGTATTAAGTCATTTCCTGTATTAAGATGTATTTTAAATCAACTGAAAATCCTCAAAATACAATTAATTCTATCAAAGATATAAATATATCGTGATAAAAAATCAAATCATTTTCCATACGTATGTAGATGTTGGTGCTAAATTCAATCTTATTAAGACTTTGCCTCTGATAGATTTTCCTCTTTTTCTATTCATTTTTAAGTAATCAATTCATGATATGTGAATATCGTAGAACACATATTACCTAATCTTAAATTCAGATCTTTATTAAGCTCTAATTTTTTACTTATCAGTTCCTATTTTGAATCCATTTTCACTTACCAACCCAGACATTCTGTTCCGGGGAACCAAAACCATTTTTGTATTCCGTCCAGGTCCTGTTAAATCTAACGGATCCGTCTATGCGTTTCTGAATGGCCTTTGGAAATTAACATGAATAACAATTCAATTTATTGCTTCGAACAATCATAAAAACTATATGTTATGATAGAAACTCAAAATATTCAAATTTATATCATACCTAATGTGTATCACTCAATATTACTGTTTATTTTAAGCAATTGTGTGAATCGTGATCGCGGACTTATCAGATCACCACACTGTGGTTTTCTGAATCCATATCACCACTCTGAAACTGATGACGTAATACGCATAGGCATGACGCCATTTTTCTTGCGCATCAAAAAGTCCCTACTAATTATCCTTTTTAATTGATAATTATCACACTATTGATCAATAAACTTACATTTTGTCATATTTAACTATTGATAAGGGAGTAATAAATTTGTAATTATAGCAATAACTTGATCCGAAGAGCCGCCTCGAGTCTCGTTTGATCTGATGATCTGCGCCTGCCAACTCGAAGTGATACGACTCTTTGGATCAAGCTCTTGTTTTCATAATATATATTCATTTTTATCTTTAATCCTTAAGACGTCAAAAACAATTCGAGTTATATTATTCATTTAAATTTTTGAAGAACCTACCGTCCACCCTCCGTCCATAGTTGTCATGTCGCAGTAAACACGGACAGGACTGGTCATTATGCCATAGGGGTAGATTTCATACACCCCTGAATTAATGTATCCATCTGATTGAAGATCCTTACAGTCTACGGGAATAACTAAAGCAAAAAAAAAAAAAAAAAAAAATACAATCTTTCATGATAAAAAAAAAGAATCGGGGATCATATAATGTATTTACAAGTAAATTAGAGTATACATATAATGCATGCATTATATATAAAGGTTTATTTTTCGAAACTAGATTGTTAACTACATGCACAATATAAATTGTGTTAACTGTTCCAAATCAAATCATTTTAGTTTTTTAATTGCTACAAATCTCTTATCTATTACATGGTTAAGAGTATTTTTAAAAGTCAATACAATTTTTCCAATACTCTGTTTATAATACAAACATAATTTTATATCTTTACATTTGTAGATCAAAGATAAACCATTTTGGACTATGAAAGAGATGATGTAATATGTAGTATAAAACTATTGTGAAACTGAATATTTCTTTTTTTTTTAATTATTATTTTGTCAATTACAAGCTATAAATATACTATGGTAAAAAATGAATACATTGCCATTAAGCTAAATGAATATTATTACTG
>NW_026934026.1:0-11216 GCF_032062105.1 Saccostrea cuccullata | reverse complement strand
CAAAATTTTAGAATATTCTAGATTTATAATACTGTATAAATACCCTGTCAATTCGATGCATAAAATATACTTTGTCGTATGAGCATCATTGAGATACAACTGGGATATTTTTTACTGGGACATTGTGTGAGAACGGACACTCTGATGTATGTATTTTTAGATTTTTGCTAAGTTTGTACTTTATGTTTCATATACTTATTATATATTACTGTAAATAAATTATTGTTAAGTTTAAATTGTGTTATTGATCTTTGCTGGCATTTAGGGTTATTCTGACCCATAACATTTGCAACACTTTTTTTTTTTTTAATTCTGAACCTTTTTTTATTACGTATCAAAAAGATTCAAATTTCGTCTTCCATCCGCAATATTTCTTTGATGTAGAAACTTGAAAATAGTAGAGTAGAAAGTATGCATCGAATGTAAACTTCGAACAGAAATTAAGATCCATTTCATAACATTAACCATTTATAATGATTTTTTTTGTCTGCATATCAGCTCCTGAGCTGTCAAGAAGTGTTAATTGTTACCATGGTATCATTTTATTTAGTTTTAAATTTTTGACACAAGAAATAAATCTTGTTCAGTTATAGATAAAGAGAACTAATAATTTCCTAATGGTATCATGGTATAAAGATAAATGTTGGTTGAATTAGAAAAGTGTTTCCTAGAGGGCTATATTGTGAATTTTTCAGATGTAAACACCACGCACAAGCAAAGCTATCTGCACATTTATTATAGAAAGATCCACATTTCTTTTTATGAGGTTTATTTCATAATACATTACGTTTTATTTTTATGGATGAAAGAATTAAATGGAACTTCAATAGGGTTAGCAATCAAGTACAGAATTGCTAATCATTTCACCTCAAGACGTTTTACCGATTAACCTTAAGCTGATCAAAATACACATTCACTTGCCATGTGAAATCTGACTTGTTAACTCTTATGCGTCTTTTTTTCAGTGCACTGGCTAACATTTAACTTGAAAATAACCACTACCTTATATGGGAAAACAATTTTCAACACGTGACATGTCTTGTTACCCTGTTCTCCAATCAAGTGAATGAGTCCCAAAGATGTCAGTTACTTTGTGTTTTTCAATGACGACACGTGATTTTGTCGGTTTACAGCACAATGTTTAACTCGTCCCCGGAAAAATTGTAACTTTTTATCACTTTATAAGACCGAAAAATTATTATTATTATTATTATTATTATTATTATATATATATATATATATATATATATATATATATATATATATATATATATATATATAAAGATTATGTTCTAAAGACATTGTTCCATGCTCACATTTAATATTGGAGTTGTTTTAGATGATTAATAGTTGCTTCGAAAAGCGTACAAATGCATGTACATAAAACACTTTCTGATAATATTGAGGGCGGGTTGAATAATAATTGCACACTTTTTCCTGCTGTCTAAAACCAAGGACCTATATACTACCTGCTAAAACGATGTACACATATATCACGTGAAAAAAAAATCAATGTTTTATCGACATGATAGCACCTACGTCTCTTTGAACAATGGTTTAGGCCGATGTATTATAAGTTGATATAAGGCTTCATAAAGCAAATTTTGTAAATGTGAGCAGCATAGAAATGAAAGATTATACACCATTTTAAATATTTCTTTCACAAAATTCAAGAAAAAATTGAAAGTAAGTTTCCTAGGGACAATTCAAGTTGCCCTTTATTTTAAACACAGCTGGGTACTTGTAGTAGCCCACAATGCATTGCGGCTCATTCAGCAGTAGTTAAAGTAAACAGATAGCTAATTTAAATGCAAATTTATGATGACGTCAGAAAATCTAGTGGTCTCGACCTGTTGAAGTGTGGAATCTCTTGGCATGGAGTTAGATAATGATATAACATTGTGTACACGAAAGTACATTTGGTTTTACGTTTTATGTATAAGTGTGTCATTGGCGTCTTTGTACCTATTATATTTATCTTTAAATTTTACGTTATGCTACTTAAATTGGCATGCATGTTTAGACGTGTGTAAATCTCAAAAGCTTTAAGACTGTATACTTTGTAAACCATGGTAACCTTTACTCAGAATGAGTTTTTGTTGTTAAATATTGACGTGTATTTTCTTAACAAAGGAAAACATAAGGAAGATTTGACGTAACAATGCTATTTTGAACTAAGGAAAACATGTCAAAGGCTTGACATAGTTATCCACATGCAAAGTCAAATTCTAGGGTTATTTTAGTTAATTAAGGGAAAAGACGTAGATTAATATTTGATAGTCAGATTTACCACGATGGGTTACATATTTGTTGCTTCTTTTTTCAAACTTTCAATGTTTTCTTTTTTAAAAATTAAATGCTTCTTTAATATGTTGTAGCACAGTTCTTCCAAAATTTCCCAATAACATCAGTTAAATTCGTTTGAGAAGAATTGATGAATACATGTAGGTGATAATAAATATTTACTGGTTCTCTAATGTGTCTCTGGTTATTATCTTTTAAAGTTAGGAACAAAATGATATATAACTAGTAGAGGAATTGTTCACTGAACAATTAAAGGCCTTTCCACGATATACGATAGTTTTAATCTTTCTTTTTAAATTTAGTAAAATGTCATTACTTTCAAATGATTTTGTTCGCTTGTTAGTTTTTTATGCCAGAAAAATGAAAATATTTGAGTGCAAAAAAGTAAAATAATTGAACATGCAGAGTAATATGAACATTTCAAATCTTAATGTGTCTATTTAAGATGAAATAAGACAGTGTTTGTCATCATAATTCTTCGAAACAAAAATATCGGATGGATAACCTCTAGAATTGATTTATGTGTAAGACGATTTTTACAGTGCAAAAAGGTCAAACTGAATGCTCTGTAGCGCAAAAAGAAGCGCATTAACCCCCATTTTTGTTATGATTTTTAATAAGGCTATTAATATAATTTAAGAAAATATACCTGATAAAAATTTTTCATTACTTTTGAAAGCAAAATCCGACCTCCTCTAAAATTTGAATTTTCAACACATTTTTCCCACAGTGCTATAGATTTATGACTAATAAAACGATATTCAAAATCGCTCAACCTATAGAAAAGCTAAACACCTCTTTTTAGTACGCTTGAATACTAAATGTAAGCCAATGCATCAAACAGACATTAAACATATTAAAACACATTTAAAAAAAACAAGACTAGTTTTATTAAATTACTAGTACGAAAGGCTAGCGAAAAATATATTTTTTTAACGATTGACCATATATCTCTACTTCACAAACACTAAGGAAATCAGTTTGCCCACCTTTTGATAAAATAGAAATGGTAACACCATTTCCCCTTTCCCTCACACAGAAACAGGATGCGGTATCATTGTCGGCTGCCCGGGGTAGAAACCACACAAAACATTACGTCCATTGTCATTGACATCTACCCGTACATCATGTAGTCGTTCTCCTGCAAAAAAATATAATTTTGAGTAAACATAATCAGAATTATAGAACAGAAATCATAAAATTTTGCATTCTTTTAAAGAGCTTTTGGAAACAAATTTGAAAACTGTTCACTCGAAAAATTAAACTATAATTAAAAGATGAATCTTAAAAAAAAAGTTATAATTCATTTATTTCTTAAAATGAGTGCAATGGACATGAGCAACAAGGACATCTTCCGTGGTTAATTTTCTTTAAAATGGAAACCTACATCTCACTAAGACGTTATAATCATAAATACAATTTTAATTTGTACTTCAACATTAAAGTATTTCTTACCACAGCAGTCTTGTCGATTGTAAATCAAAACGCATTCCACGGTGCTTGTTTTCCTAGGACTGACTTTCAGCCATGGATTTGTCTGATTTTTGGTGCAAGATAAGTTAATCATAGTAGCATCACTTCGAAGTTTTAATCCAGACCACATTAACAGATAAACCCAAATGAGAGGATACTATTCCGAACTGATAATATTTTTAATCTTTGTTCTTTTTCTTCATATAATGCTTTGAATAAAAATTGCATTTTGTTAATGTATGAGCTAGTCAAACATTTACTACTTCTCTATTTTGTATAAAAACTATTATTTCAGATATTATATATAAAGTAGAACTTACAATTCTGTCAACTCATGTCATATCTTAGCAAAACATTAAGTTGCTATAGAACGTAAAAAATGGGTCAGAAAAATAACTAAAAAATTATAAATAATTTAGAGCAGGATCTTCATTGCATATTACCTAAAAATTATGTTGTCAACTGTTCAATACAAATACCAAACTTCAACTCGTTTGTATTTCAACTTTTCAACACATATCTGAATTTCAACTGTTCAATCAACATCCACATTATTCAACAACTAAGCAACCTTCATCAGCAAAACCCCAGGACTTGTAAATTCTTCGT
Source organism: Saccostrea cuccullata (assembly GCF_032062105.1). Lineage (NCBI taxonomy): Eukaryota > Metazoa > Mollusca > Bivalvia > Ostreida > Ostreidae > Saccostrea > Saccostrea cuccullata. The sequence goes on along the minus strand of NW_026934026.1, from coordinate 6,830 downwards.
GTTAAAATTAGTGATGGAACGATTGTCGCCGACAATCGATTGTCGGTCGTTAGAAGCTCTTCGATGCTACTAATCGATTATAAAATAAATGTCGCCGACATCGCTAACAAAAAATGAAATTGTCATACTTTAATTTTATTACCAAATCCAAGTGCAAAGAGCATAAAAGTAGTGATGAATGATGAAAACATGAAAGGATTCCTGTGTCTTGTTGATACTTTTACCGCCATGATTAAATATGGGGTCAGACTAAAACCAGGAAACGGTGATATTGCAAGGTTTTACTATATACAAAGGAAAACATAATTAGTTTAGTCAATCTTTAAAAGTAATCATAATCAGAAATATAAGTCTTTATTCTGGATAACTACTTTTTTAAACTTGCAATTTTAACTAATTAAAACTGAATAAAAGAAATAGATCTATACATGTATTAAATGAAAGGTGGGACTAATATCAGTATTATGTATGTAAATGAATTCTTTGTAAAAGTCTGACAGAAATCTGAATTATTTTAACTTTTCTATATTAATTTCATTATAGTTCAAAATTTCGATTATAATCGATTATTAATCGATTATGCCCAGCCGATTATTACCGATAATCGATTCTGATTTTTTTCCGATTCCCCATCACTAGTTAAAATTTCCACTATATCTAGAGGGATGGGTGTTAACAGAAGAAAGAAGCTTAGTCTGAGAACACGTTATATATGATGCTACTTTTCCCGCCCACTAGAGACTCGATATACCTCTACTCTGCAGCTATGCAAGTTGTCGCCCTTCCCCCGTATAACAAATTACTACTGTCTTTCTTCAATAAACTCATCTATTTTTAGATTAATAGATGTTGTCAGTAATTTCTCCATGGTTCTCCTTTTCGGGAGTTTTTTCTATTTGTGTTAAATATAAATAGTAGCTTTGCATCTCTCTGTTTTTTACCATGTCTAGTAAACGGGGATGCTTATTATTTTTCAACAAATAAGAAAAAGAAAAAAAAATCTAATTTGATAGTTCTTATTTAAAAACCTTAATTTGTTGACTTTGTAGGTTCGTATCGTCTTCTTAGTCAATTGATTCTCGTACAACAAAAAATGAAAAATTTAAACGTCAAGGGATTTATACGCTTTTGACATAAGACATTGTGACGTAGGCATCCCAGGTTATACAATGTAGATTAATTTTTTATCCAATCAAATGACGAGTTACAACCGAAATTAAAATATTATTGTTTGACACGGAGTTGGGAACATTCCTGCTAGCAGACGAAACGTGCATTATGATTCCGCAAATTATGACCCATCAAATTTAACTTTAAAAGATATTGAAAAGGTACTAAAGGATGAACAGCGTGTATAATGTTAAGGCACTCTCAGGAATATTTTAAAGGATGTATTCGCTTTAACAAAAGAATTGACCTATAGGAGAGAACAATTTCCCGGTAAAAGTGACATTTAATAATCAATCTGTATTTGTTGTTTTCTACCGTATATATGTCTATTTCTTTAAATTTGTATTTTATACCTAAGATTTATTATTTACAACTTCACAATAAACCTCCAAAGTTGATCGGAACACCATTTTGTCCTTTAAAGCGTTGATTTTTGCATGAATTTTTGCTTTGAAGTCTATCAGGGCAGGCCTGCCCCTAAATAAAATTTTGATATTTTGATAGGTTAGGATGTAAGGAATAATTTAAGATAAGATTTTTTTAGGGGCACCCCTGCCCTGGGGTCGAAATTCCCAAAAAACCTACAAAAAATAAGGAAACCAGATTTTCATAATCTGCTTTAAATTTCTGCCATTCCTTCTTATAGTCAGACTAGCTCAAGTGATATAATCGCTGACTTTATATACCTAGGATACTCTCTTTTAAAGTCGGGGTTTCGAATCCATCTGGTACAACACTTATAAAGTTTTAAATTTCGCCTTTTCTCAGACTATTTTAATTTTTTTTATAGACTTGTGTATTTTCCCTTCAATTATCTATCCTTTAGGCATGCCCATTCTTGATATAAGAAACACTAGAGAGATATCAAATCGTAATAATCCAATGTACAGTTGTCAGTCAGGTGGAACGAACCTCAGTATAGCACACTTTCTCCGAGGATAAGAATAACTCACTATGTGTTACTCAATACGGGTATTCTTGGCAGCGTCCAGCTGCTATGAATTTCAATTGTATATATTCCTTAAAGAATTTAATCACATTGATTTTGGCTAAATATTTCAGTAAATGCACTCCCTTGGATTTCATTTAGGCCTTTATAATTTGCACATATGAATGAGAAGTTTTTATTATATCCACGGATAAATAGCCTAGAAATAAAGAATAGAATTTCAGAAACAGTAGACATTAACTTTATGTACAATGAGAAGTAAAGACAAATATCAATTATTACGTTTGGAGAAAACAAACTCAGAATTAAATCAATAAAAGATTTCCTTCATCTCTAGTCACTGAAATAAAGATTTAGGAAAAAGAAATTGTTATATGTATTCAGCCTAATGTCATTAATCAGAACGGAAATCGATAAGCTTTTTGTAGAGAATAAAACCAAGCCCGGTCCTATAGGTCAGATCCCTACTTATAATGAAGTGATCCTTTATGCGATTCCGTGTATGCTCAACTTGTGTCTTTGTCTGTTTTCATACTTCTGTTTAAAAAAAGAAAATTGTTATGCATACATTTTACATGAATAAAGAAAACCATTTTAATGTTTTGTTTTTTTGTTTGTTATTTTTATTTCTTTTTTTCATAAAAATTTATGGATATTAAAGAAAGATAATGTAAAAATGAAATTTAATACTGCAATATTGTATAGCGATGTATTATCAAGTTCATTTTGGTTCTAGTATTATTTATGTTAAGGTTAAAAAAGATAAAGATATAACAGTTCAGTTTACGTGCAAGATATCCTCCAAAGATCATACAGGGTCAAACATAATTAAATTACACGTGAACATAAACACATGTCTACAAATTTGTCCTGCATGGGGGGGGGGCAGGACTGAAATATGATATAATATTTGTACACCAGCGACGAATAATTGATTTTTGTTGCATGAATTTTTACTAAAAATGAGAATCTTAATTATATTCGTAACAAAAAATGTAACAAAAAAGTATATATAAGATATTCCAAAAAATCTTAAAATAAAAAAAAAATTGTGAAAAAATAAAACTGTGCTAAATTTTATTAACCATTTTAATCCAACATGTAAACATGTAAATTTATCCTGTACTTTATTATATGTAAGGTGTATATTACATGTAAGGTTCTACACGTATTGAACATTAAGCATTTTCTGTGAACTAGTAAAATCCACTGACGTATTAATTGATCATGTGCACAGAACTACCCGAAGTCAATTAATTATAAAAAGCTATCACATGGTAAAAACAAGTCATTCAAAATAAGTAGGTCATGTTTTCTTACAAGGTCATAATAAAGATCAAATCATTACAAAATTCTAATTTTTGACGAGGCAGTTAAAATTTCTGTAACATTAAATACATGTATCACTGAGTAGCCTGCCTCGACTTATAAATTGATCATACTACATATAAGAACAAGTTTTTGTGTAGCAAATAAGTTGGAAAACATAAGACCAGTAGGTGATAGAGGAGTATTACTACATGAAATATATGGTGAAAACTCAAGCTTAAAAGGCAATTAAACAAGTCAAATTTTGAAGCAGAGAAAACACGGAACATCAGCTGAGACTGGATCAAATACCATGAAGAAGTGATAATCCCATGCCGGCCGGTCACACCGTCGTGTTTGCTCCCGTCAAGATCGTGAAGTAACGGAAAATTAATGTAAATAATAATTAGTTAGTGGTCTAACAATAGGTATAAAAAATGTCAGTCAACATTTGACTTTTTGCAAGATTGTATTTGCTGACAAGGTCATTATAAATTACGAAAAAATGAATCAAACAGGACTGCTTATATTCTTGTTTTATCAAAGGGGGGCGATTGAGTAGGACGAATAATTATAGACATATAATATCAGCCCCCCTCTTTTTCCACATAACCTTATTTTAGAAAATGTAATGTTCATTGAAAGTACAGCCCCCACCCCCACGGAGTGTGGAAGTATAGTCCACTAGGGGTCATGTAGGGTAACTGAAAAAAATATATGACCAATCAAAGTCGGACACCCCTTCCCGAAATAGGATTTCGGGCTTGGACAAATTTTTTTGGCTTGTCAAGTTTTTTCGGGTAAAAAATTTTTTTTTTTCCTGGCTGACATCCTCTTTCAAATAAATGCTATGTCACGGAATTAGTTACTGTAATTTTTTCAACCATTCCAAGACCAGAATTCTGTTATAAAAATCTACCAGTCCCTCATCTAAATCAGTTGAATATGCCTTAATAAGCATGCATGGGCACATATTTGTGGCGCATATGGGTATCTTGAAAAAAGAAGGGGGACGGTATACAGTTGGTGACCAAAGGGGGAAAGCAAAAAAAACTCTCCGGCAGGCTTTATAGTTTAATAGAAAAAAAAATTCAATATAATTCAGCTAAACTTAATGTGAAAGTAATGCAATGTCCTACAATGTAAAACTAATACATTTATTAAATTTATATATATTTTGGTGACTAAATATGGTAGGGCGGGATTTCTGACCCCCCCCCCCTTCCCCAAGCCGCCAGTGCACGTGTGTTATTCGATCGATGTGTTTACACTTTAAAAAAAGAGAGTTAAAGACCGACTAAAAAAAAAACTTATGACAGTGTTCTGAGTAAGATCAGAAGTTTAAGATTTTTATTTAAAAAAAAAGCAATTCAAAAGAAAAAAAATGCTGCACGACTCATATTTGATTTATTTAATTATCAGATAAAAGTAAACGCCATTGAATTTCGACGCGTGACGTTAATTCACAGTCGCAGTGTTAAGGCTTTGCACATTTCAAGGTTGTAAATCATTTTTCGCTTAAATTTTTTATATCATTTAATCGCTGAGAATTTTTTTTATGACAGTTTTCTCTCCCGCCATTTTTAGTGCTTTCGGAATGGGGAAAAATCTTTATGCTAATAAAGGCCGGGGATCCCGTGTTCGCATAACGTAATAGTGAATCGACATAATGTAGAAGAGTGCGCACAGTATGATATGAGCTTTCCACATTGATATGAGATGAATAGCCTAAGATACATGTATGCTGACAAGAGGCTTGGCATTTTTGACACACTGTAAAGACACAATGACATAATGTAATAACGATTTGTCAAAAAGTAAGGGCAAATTCACATCATGAAATTGATTCACGTCGTCATGTACAATTAAAGCATAAAGTAGTAAAAAATTGACCACATGTGACAATTTTTTAGATCATGAATAAATTCTGACATCGTTTTATAGCATTAAATTTTAGTTAAAAATAAATTCACATATGTAATGAACACTAACCAAATAGTAGAGAGTGCACATAATGTAATAATGAGTTGAAAATATATAAAAACATTTTTACACCACGTAAAAATTTTTTTGACTTGATGTCATAAAGAGCTGATATAATGCAGTGGAAGATTGGCGCAATGAATTTAAAATGGAGTTAATGCCATAAAACTAAACATAATGTAATTGAAAGTTGACATAACGCAATAGTTTTTTTTTGTAATTGTCATAAAGATTTGACATAATGTAATGAAAGGTTGACACAATGCAATAGTAGGTTACTAATGTATAAAAGTTGACATAATATAATGGAAGGTACATAATGCAATAGCATTGTGGGTTAAGTCATAAAGAGTTGACATAATGTAATGGAAGGTTGACATAATGCAATAGCATTGTGGGTTAATGTCATAAAGAGTTGACATAATGTAATGGAAGGTTGACATAATGCAATAGCATTGTGGGTTAATGTCATAAAGAGTTGACATAATGTAATGAAAGGTTGACATAATGCAATAGCATTGTGCGTTAATGTCATAAAGAGTTGACATAATGTAATGTAAGGTTGACACAATGCAATAGTAGTGTGAGTAAATGTCATAAAGTGTTGACATAATGTAATGGAAGGTTGACGCAATGCAACTGTTGTATTCTGTTATAAGGCAGTGACGGCGTTCCATAACCATGGTTAGGAATAAGCCAAAGCGATTCCATTTGCTACTTTAAAAGGTAAAATATTTCTGATGAGTATAATTTGGCATAAATTCTAGAAAGGAGTCAATCCATTTAAATGTTTAATTTACAACCAATGAAAGATTGTGTGATATTTAAGATAAAAATGTCATTATTTAATTTTTTTAAATTTCATTTCTTGAGAATTTGACCTCAACATCATGATCATGGATACTTCTGAAAAATTAAAGAAGACAACACTTTAGTAGAATATACAGTTTAATAGTCCTATTTTACGTTATAGTGTATGTTACATAATAACATGTATCGACTTCCTATAAATCATTAGGAATTGGCACTTCCTCCCAAATATAAAAAAATCAGAGACAAAATTACATATGATAACAGATAGATTAGTTAGTCGTTACATGTTGTATATTGTATTTATATCGCTGTCGATAATGATAACATTCGTAAATCGATAGAACACCAAACATGAATGATGGTATCAATATGGATAAATATAAATAAGGTATCCTTTGTCTCACATCTGAGGTCCAAAACTGACATTATCCTACTTATAGGCGAGTCATTGAAGGATTGGTATTTTTTCTGGACGACGATTTAAAGATAGTTTTAAAAGATTACGCATTAAGTACAAGTCTACATGTCTTTTTATAGCTTTATTTTCATCCTCAGTATGCATTACTTATTTCTAATATTTGGAAATAAACATCGACGTCACTTTTTA
>NW_026934025.1:0-11246 GCF_032062105.1 Saccostrea cuccullata | reverse complement strand
GGCGATTTTCTTTTCTCTTCCTGGTCTGTTTTGTATTTTTTTTCTTTGTGATTTTCTAATTTTTCTCCTTTATTTCTATGATTGATCATATTAAAAGAGTACATTTTTAATGAAAAAAAAACCGTTATAAAGTTAATTTGACTAAAGGTAATAATCTTAAGTCTTCGAATACTCGTGAATATGTTTTTTTCCTATACATAAATCTGAGCTCTGAGGATCCCAAGAACCAAACTGCCCCATCTCAGAAGTAAACAAGAAACATATTGACGTAAGCGTAAAAAAAACAAAAAAAACTGTCACTTTTTATGAGGCTTTGATGCACGAACTACAATGCATGATCTGTTATCAATAAAATATATTAATATTTTCATATGTCCGGGTCCGTTACAGGAAACATTGCATGCGACATCAAGGATTTTTTTCAACAGCCCAATTTTCTTCATAAATAAATATAAGTAGTACAAGTATAAGTTTACAGAACATATTTGCATACTAGGGACTCTCTCTCTCTCTCTCTCTCCATGATAAACGTGTTGACTTTAATTTTTCGATCGTCAACTTCCCTTACCTATGCAGCAATATACCTTCATCACCTGCACACGGAGTTCATATATCTCAGTTAATTCGATACGCAAGGGCATGCTCTACGTATGAACAATTTCTAAAACGTGTAAATTGTTGACAAATAAGTTGATGAAAAATAATATCGGCAGTATCGTTTAAAGTCATCATGCATTTCGTAAGTTCTGTGAGTCAATACGATGACCTTGTCAACAAATGCAATTTATCATCGAGTCGAATGCTGACTGACGTTTTTCATACTAATTGCTATTCCATTAATTATACACTGAATTGAGTACGGATTTTTCCCAAGTATCTCCCGATCATGACAAGGAGCTTACAGCGTTTGTGACCAGTCGTAAGGGGATGTTCACTCCTCCATGGCACCTGATCCCACCTCTGGTGTTTTGGAGGTCGTGTTTGCTCTGCCTTTATTTTGTATTGTTTTATGGACTTTTGATCATGAATGCTGTTCGTTATCTGCATGTTTCATCCTCCCCTGATTGAGCAAAAATCTAGATGTATTCTGTCTATTAAGAAATTATTTTGATTTTAAAAAATTCCAATTTGAAATATATAATATATATATAAATATAAACGTCATTAAATTTCAGATAATGCTTAAACATGAGTGATTAAACCGTATTTAATTGAAAATTTTAGCCAGGCGCAAATTTAGCGATACTTTAATTTTTAGCGAGTTGTAGTTTTTTAGACGCTCTACATGTACCACTGAAGCACGCATGCGACTCGATGAGATGGGATCAATGAAATCCCAGATTTCGAGGATGAAAAAGTAGAACAATTTCGATATCTTAATGTCTTTTTAAAAAGCACAGGATCACGTCTGTTCAAGGCTTTTTCACAAGCTGTCCTACAAACAATATTAACAAACAGTTTTGATTTGGATTTTCATACCATGCAAACTGTTGTCCTTATATGAATGTTATAGAGCACATTCCACTCAAACGGTTGCTTCGTCGTTTGTAATGCTGAATCAAATTTCTTGCAAAGCATTATGGAAAGTGTAGACAAATACACCAAATACCCCCAAGTTTGGAAAATCGATGCGTTTGGGTGAACAGTAAGAACATACGTTCATGTCCTCAATCTCAGTCCAGTATAATTTCTTAACATTCTGGTCATTCCCTCGCTGTTCAAGGAGCAAGACCAAACGAATTAAAGCTGGAATGTGATGTGGTTGTTTAAGGGACAAGGCGATGCCACAACTAAAACCAATTCCTAGCATAATAACTTTGAAATCAAAACAATCCTTTTTGGTTCCAGTTTAGTTCTATACTCATTCGCGCAGTGGTTCGAGCGTCTGTCCTGGGGTCGGATTTGATACGAACATAGCAAGTTCGAATCCCATTTCCGACGCAGAGACCGGTTCTTCAGACGAGAGCAAATAAAATGAATTATGATGACGCAGTACTAAGGTACTGGCATGAATGAGATTCTTCGCTGATAAAAGGACGTATGTGCCCATTATAAGTCATAATTTGCAGACCGTCACTGGCAAGAACTAGCATCCCGATGTGGGTGAAAAATTCACAAATGGACATTAAAAACAGATAAATCATAAGCAGAGCTTACATGTACGTGGACCTCTAAAAATAGTGGTGGGATCAGATGACATAGAAAGCTAAGAATCCCCTGTCTACAGGTCACTCTTTGTTATGAACAGGTAAACAAAAATAATCTGATGGTAATTAATTGTGAAAATAATGCCCTAATGAAAATTATGGCCTAATGAAAGACATCATTTAAGTAAAGACGGATTGTATTTTCAATACAAGATCATACATGTATTGACGTGAAACAAGATTGTTGATTTTCAAGAATCACTATCTGGCCGATTTAACCCTTTCGACGCCAAAGCGACAAAAATGTCGTTTACTGTGTCAACGCCAAACCGACAAAAATGTCGCTTTTTAATACATGCTTAACTTCTTCGTTTATTTATCATTTATCTCAGTGTAAATTAAATTACAGATATATCTAAATTTTGACACAAGTATGGGCCTTTATTTTTAAATTGATACTGGTCTAAATATGACGTCATATTTCTTTACATTGACGTTAAATTATGACGTAGGTTTAGGAGTACGCTAGCGTTGTAAAATTTGGCGCGCCATAACATAATTTTTTTTAATGATCCATAGTCCTCGGACAGTTTACACCTATTTCCCCCGGCGATACTTACATGCATATAAATATTTTATCGATCGATCGATTGAGAGAGAGAGAGAGAGTGAGAGAGAGAAAGAGACATCTAGTCTTTATAAAATGTATTTATCATTCAAAAAATAAGATTTGTTAAAATAAATTGAAATAATAGATTAAATACATTTAAAAACAATAGTCACTGATATTAATGTTGAAATCTTCCGATAAAAAGTCACTTTGAAATTGTATTGAACTTGCAACAATTTTTAAAAATAAAATACAGCTAGATACACGCATTATACCGACAATGATTTCATGCTTAAAATATGTAAACAAAAGAAACAACAATAGACTAGGCTGAAAAGACAATATGATCTCAGGCGCTTGTGATGTTCTTATAGAAGATAAATTAATATTGATATGGCGACATCTTTTGAGAATGAATTAATGATAGCTGAAAAAGTACTATCACCTGTATAGTCTGGTCCTGATTTTTAAAAAGAAGGCTAGAAATAACTTCTAACGGCAAATAATTATTATTTGATCCAGCATAGTTTTTGTAACCTATTTCGAGTATGCTGAATCCGAAAAAATATGCTGGCCTTCATGAAAATGGCGTTAAAGAGGTCAAAATGGCGATTCAAAATGGCGGACATCCAATTTTTTCAATATTCTCTTAATGTTGTTCAAAATGGAGAAGTAATGAGTGAATATCTAACTAAGTGTAATAAAACTATAAAATTTATAATAGGATGCTAACATTATTAGTTAAACTCAGAAAATTTAGTCGTTTTTATGCTTAATTCGAATTTTCTCTGACTTTTTTTGTCTATTGTTTCTATATTCTTCTTTGTTCAGGATTTTACATTTGCAAATATCCATACACAGCAGATTTGTATTTGCCCCTCTACATCTCACTATTCTACAATTGAATGATAGTGCAGCTGTTAGTTAAAAGTCAAAATGGCGATTCAAAATGGCGGATATTCAAATTATTATACCCCCCGCTTGAAAAGCGGGAGGGTATATAGTAATCGGGATTTCCGTCCGTCCGTCCGTCCGTCCGTCTGTTACGCTTTGGGGTACCAATCTCTTATCCGCAACTCCTCCTAAACCACTGAGTAAAATTTGATGAAACTTTCACAGAATCTTTATTACATATTGCCATTGTGCACCTCCTATTTTATTTTTTGATCCAACAAATATTTTGGGTTTCCCGGCCACTGCAAAACATGGACTTGTCATTATGATCATATGGGAAGCGGGGGGTATCATTTAGTGAGCTCATTGCTCACAGTACCTCTAGTTGAATTCTTAATGTCGGTTACATAGGAGAAAGGATTTTTGAATATTTTACTGAGCGTAGTACAACTATGTAAAATGACAATAGAACACTGATTTGATCACTTTAAATCGGAAAATTTAGTCATTAAATTTGAAATGTGTTAAATAGCTCAAAATGGAAACTCAAATGACGTCTTATACACTCGAATTTCGTAAATATACTGAGTACCCAAACTGCTTAATTCTGGTTCGTTTTGCAGAAAATAAATTACAGTTTGAATTGGTTTTCTTATTCATGAAATAATGTTCAAATATGCAATGGAAGTTGGAGGATATTTTTGTTAATGACTTAGAATTTTTATAACACGAATTTTAAATTTGTTTAATTACTTCTATTTGATCACAATTCCGAAGACATTTTACCTTTTACCTGTCTCACCATGCATCTTCATATAAAAAGTTAATAATATCATACAATAATTGCTGTTTTGAAGACAATATGAAAATTAAGCTACTCGAAGATCAGTATCCCTCGAGCATTAAGGCGAGTGAACATTCAGTTGTTGGCAATTCTTGATCTATTTTTAGTCCAGTGTAGAAAAAAAAAATAAATGTTTATGTTCATGTGGAAGGTCTAGTGCAACATAACTGAGTATGATTTTTAAAATAATTGACCACGACCAATTATAGGGCTAGTAATTGTTACCTCACATGAATCTGAATATATTATAATATCCAAATAAAAACATATATATTAAGAATTGTCAGTATAATATACGTAAACCATAAATTTTCTGGATTGTCCAGCTCCCTACATTTGCATTTTGTTATTCTCATTCAAAAATTCAAATGATTCTCAAATATATCATGCTGTGAAAGGATATTTTTGTATTTAACAGTGTATATAAATTAAAAAAAAAATTGAAATTAACAAAATCTGAAAGAAGAAAATGTTTGTGTTCAATCCCCCTCCTCGATTCTTGATACAACCTTACATTATCCTAACAAAGAAGTATGGATCAAGTTGCCTTGTAAAGTTCTTCAAGTGTTCAAGAAATTTTTGTTGTCAAGAGAAGTTTGACTAGATCCAAATCAGGAATGGCTTAGGCCTATTAGTACGACCGCTTGTAAGTGATAGGAATCACGAGAAATCTACAGGCGCTCTTAAATTGCATAACTTTTTTCACCAAAATATGTACACAATGTGATTTCAGATGATCAAGTTTCAGAATTTTCTTGCTAATAGAATGGCCTTTCTACCCAAAAAGACAACAAATGTATACGAGGTCACAAATTAAAGAACTACATATCTTGAATATCAGAGATTTTTTTTATATCCCCCGCTTGAAAAGCGGGAGGGTATAGAGTAATCGGTATGTCCATCCGTCTGTTACGCTTTGGGGTACCCATCTCTTATCGCAACTCCTCTCATACCACTGAATAAAATCTGATGCAACTTTCACAGAATCTTTATTACATATTGCCATTGTGACCTCCTATTTTACTTTTTGATCCGACACATAATTTGAGTTTCCCATAGCAAAACATGGACACATTATATTCATATGGGAGACCAGGGTATCATTTGGTTAGCTAATTGCTCACAGTACCTCTAGTTCATTTTGCATAAGATTTTGGATAACAAAATAGACTTTTAGCATTTGAACATTTGAACATAAATGTGTTGTTCCTTGAGTGTTGGTTGATTGATTGTATATTGTTTATCGCCGAGTCGGCAATTTTTCAGCCATGTTTCGGCAGACTATCAGTTTGAATAATAGGTTTTTGAAGGATTTTGGTTTCTCTGGCGGCCCCCAGTTACTCTTTTTTGAACTCCAGAGAAACGATCTTTTACATGCCAAGGTGGTTGTCATCCTTGATACGGGGCACCATTTTACTTGAGTGTTGAAAATACCAAAATTCCGAAGACAGACTGAAACATATACCAAATAAACCTGGAATAGAAGATGTTAGGGGATAATAATAAGTTCTTATAAGTGCTAAAAAGCAAGAACAAAGTGTTTAGAAAGAAGTTCAAGTTGATAATTACAGGATCGGGATCGGGAGTGATTTTAGGTGGACGGGGCCTCAAAGGCTTTGAAACACGTACGGTCAAATGCGAAGGGGGAAATTTGGAAACTCTTAAGTCGTTTTCAAGTATTTTTTGTTCATATTTAATGGACTTATCGATATGATACTATATATATAAAAAAACAAACTGTAAATTATTTTTTGCAAAAAGAATCAGAATTAAGAGTTTCAACGAAATTCAAGTGTATCAGACATCAATTTGAATAGCCATTTTGAGCTATTTAACACATTTCAAATTTGAAAGACCAATTTTCCAATTAAAGTGATCAAATTAGTGTTCTGTTGGTATTTTACATAGTTGTACTACGCTCAGTAATTTAAGATATTCACAAATCCTTTCTCCTATGTAAACGACATTAAGAAATAATTTTAGAAAAAGAGATGAATATCCGCCATTTTGAATCGCCATTTTGACTTTAACTTACAGCTGTGCCATCATTCAGTTGTAGAATAGTGAGATGCAGAAGAAAAAATACAAATCTGCAGTGTATGGATATTTTCAAATGTAAAATCCTTAACAAAGCGGAATATAGAACAAGAGACCAAAAAATCAGAGAAAATTCGAATTATGTGTAGAAACGACTAAATTTTCTGATTTAAACTAAAAATGTTAGCATTATATTCTCATTTTAACACTTATATTACACTCAGTGAGATATTCACACATTATTTCTCCTTTTTGAACGATATTTAAGAGAAAATAAGAAAAATTGGATGTCCGCCATTTTGAATCGCCATTTTGACCTCTTTAACGCCATTTTCATGAAGGCCAGCATATTTTTTCGGATTCAGCATACTCGAAATAGGTTAAAAAACTATGCTGGATCAAATAATAATTATTTGCCGTTAGAAGTATTTTTTTCTATAAATCGGACCAGACTAGTAATCGTAAGCGTTAATAATGCAATTCAAGAAATCTGAGCCTAAATTAAAAATTGATTTGTTTTCAGCTTCCAGCTACCTACCGATCAACTAAAAATGAACCTGCCCCCCCCCCCCCCCCCAAAAAAAAATCACTATATATTATTTTCTTTTTTAAGTTTCAAGCTTTGAGACCTGGGATATTGAAACTATTTCATTTTCTATTTTTGATTTTCGTTATTATCAATCAGGTGGAGCTATTAATTATGTTCAAACAGCTTAGATTTGATATGTAATAAAATTCTCAAAAGTAATCTTTTTATTAAACAAACATGTCGAGCTATCCACTATAAAGATTTTTAGGCGTCTTTAAAAAAAATTATTTCTAGGCCCTATACATTAATTTAAAAATGTAAAATAAAAGCAACCAGAGGCCCTCTCAAAAAAAAAAAGATGCACTCTCCCGACTGATGAACTAAAAATGTCCCGACTCAAAACTTAATTTGTTTTAATATTCCAGGACAAGATTTGTTGGGTCTTATTCCGATAACACACATGTTAAAGTTTTTAAAAACATTAGTTGAAAGACGGCCTTTCTATTCAATACTCATGTTAAATCAGCATGTAATAATACATAAATATTGCATGTAGTTGAGTGTAACACTAAAAATTTTCACCCCAAGAAAACCATTGTCAACCGAGGCGCAGCCGAGGTTGACAATGGTTTTCGAGAGGTGAAAATTTTCAATGTTACACTCAACTACATGGAATATTTATTATATTATACTGAATGTTTTATACAGATGCATATAACAGTGAACCGTGCGCGCATAAATTCTGCGCGGTCGCTATTTTTTGTAATACCACCCGTCGTCAAGCAATGTTGATTGTTGCTACGCTGGAGGGCGTGGCTTCACTATTCAGCGGGTAATAGTGTTTTTTAGCAAATGTTCCTCGAGCAATCAGATTCAACTAATTTACATGAAAGTATAATATTTATAAATTGCCACTTTAACATTAAAATCATGGATGACGAGTTTTAACTCTGTTCACTCGACACCCCGGCTATGTCTAAAGGTACATCGATACGCTGATAAGAGAGATAACTCTTAATGACATAAATATCTATTACATTTATTCCTTTGTGAACTTTTTTTTGGAAAATCATTAAGGTTAAAGCAACATTTTATATAAGTGAGCAGAGAGTTTATGAGCCTTAAGGTTTTCTGCAAGTTCCATTTAAATGCAAAAAAAAAGTCTATGTTTAGCGTTAGCAGAAGACTCGGAATTAGTTCTTAGGTATATTTGAAAACAAATACACTATGCTATGTTTGCCAAACAGTTTACTCTTTGAGATCGGCACCCCTTTTTTGTGTACCAAAAATTTTGATTTCGCTACACTAGTAGCTTATATTTGATACAAAATATATTCCCAGATGATGATGATGAGAAATTCTTCATGTTGTGCTTTTCCATTTCATTTACATTATGTGTTTTTTATTCAGATAGAAAGATTTTTTTTCACTTTAGTGTGGACGCTAAACAAACAGAAAAAAATTGCCTAACATGCAATATTACAAGTCATGTTCTGTAACTTTGAGATTCCGAGAAAGTGTAACATTGTATTAACAAAATGGTTGAGATGCCTTTGAAGAGAGTCCAATTAGAAGCGTAGTATTAAAGGATATACCTACATGTATCTGCATGGCCTCATATAAAACAAAATATATTAACACTAGAGCTATACGAATTACCAGTATTTAATTATTGCTTTAGACATATATAAATATGTACATTTCAACACAATTTACCTAAATATAAAAAGCCGCGATTGCATGCAGGTAAGCTGATGCCATTACATTTCCATTTCTAATTTTTTCTCTGTGATAACTCTTTGAAAGTTACTGGAGTTGATTTCTTGATAATTCTACCGGAATGTAAATTAGGCAGGTTTATAGCTAAGTTGGCCAAATATGCATATAAATCTCGTGCGGCTGTCTTTGTATTTGACGTCAGTGGGAGAGGACTTTTGAAATGGGCATGGGAGTCCTCATGTAATTTAAATCCAAGTCTACATTTATTAAAATCTAATTCTACAATTTTATTTCACAATGAAATGGAAATATAAGGAATCACTGTCAAGTAAGTATAGTATGCCAGGGACATCAATTATCGTTGATGCCCTGGCATACTGTATTATACTAACTAGACAGTGTTTCCTTAATCAAATGCATACACAATGCATGTAGATTTCGTCAAATGACTGCAATACACCTATCATTGATTAAACTGTACATTTTTTTTCATTTTAGAACTTTTCATAAATCTGAGTTGGAATCCAGACAATTGTTAAATAGACATATTGTTGATTAATCTGACGAGTTTTGATCAATTTCAGGAATTTAGAAAGTTTAATATTTTAAACCATGCGTAATGATACAATTTAATTTTTCGAAAGATTAGAAGTCGAGCTCATATGTTAAAGCATGACCTGTGACTCTCGGCTATATTTTTCTGTCATGCAGGTGAGAATTTGTATTTGGGAATATGATCGCGAATGGCCAAGTCATTCCGACATTTGGAATTTTGAGATGATGTTCGATTGTTGTGTCCAAGTGTTACCCCCCCCCCCCCCCAAAAAAAAGACATAAATGTCTATTATTCCTCAGTTCAGCATGATTAATATCATTACTGCTTTTGATACAGTCTGATTAATTTGAAAGAAAAAAAAACAATAAATAAAAATATAATTAATGATTTTTAAATTTTTATTTATGGAATAAACTTTCTCAAAACAATACTTCATTAAGTAAATGAGCCTGGAGTTTTATGTTTCTCCGCGTGGTTGTAGAAAAGATTTTATTATTTATGATTTAACCCTGAAGAACCAATTTTATACACCATGAGTTCTTCTTTTACATAAAAGTAATATTTATTCTATTATATCGGGATCGATTTTTTTATGCAAGGGGAAGGCCCTTATTTTCGGACTGGACTTCTTTCTTTTTTCGTGGAATTTGGAGGAGGCATTGTATAAACACAATAAAGATGTACTTAAAAATGTTGGTAATGTTTAGAAACGTACTGAGTTCGAGACCCGCAACGACAAATTACACTATCATTTAGTCACGCCAACTTTGTTTTGAAGCGTCTTAATTATTAAAATGCTTTTCAAATACTGGAAAAATGAGATAAATAATACATTTAAAAGTAATTAAGTTATGCATATTTGCATTAAAAAAGTACCAGGTTATATAAAGGTCTGTTTTCTCGTATACGGCAGTTATAAATTAATAACATTTAGTATAAATATTATTTTTTAAAAGAGTCGGGGTCTCTTTTGTTCTATCCAAAGTCTTTCCTTGCAATTTCTAGCTATAGGATTAATGTTTGCTTACTTTATTGTACTGATATTAAAATTACTGGAATAAATATGATTCTTTTCTAAGCATTTTACTTACATGCTTTTACCTTGGTTAAACAGGTGCTTTTTCATTATCAATTTGACGCTTTTTTTTCTGATGCAACTATTTTACGTCTTAGTTGACGTCATAGTACGGCATCCTTAACGTTATAGTCGTAACGTTATTTGGCGTCGAAAGGGATATCATGGTATCGACCATATGCAAACTATAAAAAACCCCATTAAGAATGCATTGAAAAGGTTTTAAAAAAATGCATAAAGTATTTGATAATGTATTCATCAAATATACTACAATGAAGTATACATGTACCGTAAATCTGTATTTTTTAACAGTAGTAGGATGAATATGAAAATTACAAGGAAATTCAAATTCCAGTGTAATGAACAAAATACAAAAAGCATACAAAAAGTATTTAAATTAATATTATTTAAGAAGTTGAAAAGATGTTCATTTTTAAGTTCTTTCAGGATAATTCTTAGAGGATAGTCCTTTTCTCTTTTAGATGCCTGTACCCCTAGCATATCTGGTTCATCGTCCATTAACCTTAAGGTTGGTGAACGTCATACTTTCAGTTGCAGTTATTCATCATGCAGTACAAATAGGACAATATCTTGGCGACTAAAGTCCGTAACCCAGACAACCAATGTAAACGTGATTTATAGTACGAGCATTGGTTCCAGTAATGTAACACTATATGCTGGCAATGCTTCCTTCACATATACCCCGTCAAGACCATCATCTACCAGTCTAAACACAGTCACGGTGTACTGCTATGCAAGGACATCAAGTGATTCTGTCAGGGTGAACATACAATGTGAGTGAGTTGATTTAGCAAAAAAAAATTCACCTCTTTAA
>NW_026934024.1:0-11372 GCF_032062105.1 Saccostrea cuccullata | reverse complement strand
TTCTAATTTTTGAAAAAGGGGTAAAACAGAATATTCCAAAGAATTACTTATTGCTACACAAACTTGGGACATATATATTGTAAACTTTTAATTAAAAAAAAAACTTCGAGAGACTCTGCCTTTTTTTGGACCCTAGGCTAATATTATTTCTAAAAGTAAAACCCCTCACATACAATATTGATAATTTGGAATTCTGCTTATATTTGTCTGAACTTGAATAATTTTTAAATACTTTGCTCTCACACCGAAACGGTTTTGTTTTTTTTTTTTTTTTGTCAGCATGCTGTTTATTTCTTTATTATCACAAGAAAGGTAACTCTTGTTAACATCGAACATCAAGAAATCGGCTTTTAAAAAGAAATGGATGTTAATTTGAGTTGGAAGTAAGAGAATAACATTTTCAAATTATTGTGTATTTCTAATTTAAATATCGGATCATTAGCAAAACAACAGCTAGTTACTATATAAACCTGTAGGCCTCTTGTAGTAGTCAAGGTAACATTATGATCAGTAACCTGGTTCTGATCCAAAGGCAAAGTGAAAGTAGAGGTATCTAAAGTTTTGGGATAGATAAATCTTTGAAATTGAAACCTAATGAAAACTTTAAAAACAATTTCTAAATCATGCAATTCTTTCTCCATGTGATTCAGACCCTCACCTTTGTTATTAGCAACACCTTAATTTACCTACGGAACGTCATCACTTAGACTTTCAAAACAGTGTGCAGTACTTGTGTTAAATGTAATATTCTATTTGAGCAATATTGGATTTTTATATAGATCTTTTTTTTTTTTACAAGTATACACATTTAATTATATTAGTATAGAAAAAAATCAATTATTATAGTACCTTCATTTGTTTATTTATTTATTAATTTTTTTGGTGGAGTTAATGTTTTGACAAATTAATTCAGAATTAATTGACTCAATATTGATCAGGTGCATGTACTGTTTTTTAAATTCTTTTGTCAATAAGTATATTTATATAAAAGGGGTAAAAGAAAAAAGACTTAGTGGCATTTCAAACCCCTCAGACCCTGTTAGATATTTTAATTATTTTTAATTACTTATATATTTTTCAAATATTTTTCGAATAAATTTATTTACAAATTAATTATATGAATTAATTGCACTTCAGGGATGTGCAATTATCATCGCCCGATGCCCAGGGCTACCAATTTTAGAGGTTGGGGTATCTTTAATCTATATTGCTTTAGCCCGTTGGGCTAGAATCTAAATTAAACGATAGTAAAAATAAATTTACCTCGACTGAATTAAAGTACAAGTTAAATTTTTTGTAAAATCATAATCTTTAATTCTTTTAACCTATATGTATTGTGTGTTGCTATTAATTGCCACTGCCGTCTCAGTGACAATTATTGAGTCCATAGAAATAGGGAGAAGTACCTGACAGTTACAAATTTAGTGCAATTAAGCCATTAATGTTTTATTAATTTTTAACCTTTTAATATTAACTTTGACATATATTGTTTTCGGTAGTTAATGGGCTAGTAATTGACAACTTCGGGCTCGTAACTTTATTACTGCCACTTATAAGCCCGATGGGCTACTTACTTATTTTTGTAATTGCACACCCCTGCCAGGGTTAAACACTAACGTTAGCCCGCTGGCCCGGGACAATTACCAGTCTGAATACTGAGGTTGGGCTACCAAACATGTCTTTAAACTTGCCCTGCAGAGCATCATGGTAAATTTCACCAATTACTCACTTATAATTATATGTATACAATTTACACGCATTCTGTTAATTGTTAAATTTATTTTCAAACATGTTTTATGTACGATAACGATTTTGTCCGTCTGTCCATCTGTCTGTCTGTCTGTCCGTAAACTTTTCACATTTTTGACTTCTTCTCGAGAACCGCTGGGCCAATTTCAACCAAACTTGCCGCAAAGCATCCTTGGGTGAGGGGGATTCAAGTTTCTTCAAATGAAGGGCCACGCCCTCATTCAAGGGGAGGTAATTTAGAATTAGTGAAAATTGGGTGGTATGTTTTAAAAATCTTCTTCTCAAGAACCACTGAAGATGAAACTTATGGGGAAACATTCTCAGGTAGTGTAGATTCAAGTTTGGTCAAATCATGACCCCCAGGGGTAGGGTGGGGCCAAAATGGCCGACCAAAGTTTTACATAGAAATTAGGAAAATTCTTTTAAAATTTTCTTCTCAAGAATGACACGGCCATAATTCATCATATTTATATGGAAGCATGCTCAAGTAGTGTAGATTCAAATTTGTTCAAATCATGATCCCTGGGGTAAGGCGGGGCCAAAATGGCCGACCAAAGTTTAACATTGAAATATATTGGAAAATTCTAAAAAAAAAAAATCTTCTTCTTAAGAATGACAAAGCCATAATTCATCATATTTATATGGAAGCATGCTCAATTAGTGTAGATTCAAATTTGTTCAATTAATGACCCCCCGGGGTAGGGCGGGGCCAAAATGGCCAACCAAAGTTTTTAAACATATATATAGGAAAATTCTTTAAAAATCATTTTCTAAAAAAATAGCAAATCCATGATTGGTCATGGGACTACTTTTGGATTTAAACTTTACAATAAAAAGCCATTAAATGATTTTCTACTTTTTCCTACCCTTAGTGCTCAGGTGAGTCCATGGGCCTCTTTTTTTTTTGAAAGTTAACATAAAATTAGTTAAACTCAAATTCTTAAGAATACATTAATTTACTTTAACCAGTGTTCTGTGTATTCTATGACAGTTTGATTTATTTACAGGTTAGTACCTGACTACTTTGCCAATATTAAAGAAGAATATGCCACTGTTGCATATTACATGAGCAATCACAAATACAACTAAGGTATTTATAATCATACAAGCATGTTTCCTTGCACTAAATGTTTATTTGAATGCAGGCAATACAAAAACCTGTTGATTCATTATAGATTCGTTCATAGCAAGGAATCAGGTTTTAAGATAGTATGTGGTGTAGATGGTTGTCAACAGTCTTATCATCTCGTTCCTTCTTTGACAAAACAGATGAAGCGTAAACACAAAGAATTCTACAATGACAATTTAGCATCTGTACACGAGGCACAGAGAGGGGAATGTATTTTCAATGATTTGAATTATGTCGAGTCAGCTGATTCAGGAAATGAACACGAATTAGATAGGCCAAATGAAACCCAATCTGAAAAAAGTTGATTTCAAAAGATATATTTCATTGTTTAAGGGAAACTTGCAAATTGCCTGCATATGCATTGCCCATTATTACAGAAGAGTTCAGTGATTTGTTTTGCTATCATCAGTCTGAGGTTTCTTCTAGCTTACAACATTTTTTAGACAATCTTAATGTTGATGACCACATTAAATCTGAGATTTTGAATGTTATGAAACAAAATTCTTCAACTGAATCAGCGCTCCAAGACTTTCATACCACAAATTCTCTCAACAAATATGCTAAAGAAAATCTTGACCTTCTTGAGCCAGTTGAGTATGTTTTGAACAATGAACAAAATGCTTCTACTATGCAGTATGTGCCAATTTTACAGACTTTCAAAAATCTCTTGCAACATGAGGATATTTTTTCCCATGTTATGAACAGACATGTATCCAATGATGGTTTGTTGAGAGATATTTGTGATGGTACTGTTTACAAAAATAATGATTTTTTCAAAGACGGTCCAAACAAATTACAACTACTTTTATTTTATGATGACTTTACTGTTACAAATCCAATTGGACACGCAGTAAAGAAATGCAAGATTGGAGCATTTTACATGATGCTTGCTAATTTGCCTCCAAAATATAGATCACAACTTAAAGTTATTCAGCTTGTGGCCCTTGTTGAGGCAGAGAATATCAAAATACATGGTTTTAGAAACATTCTAGATCCTTTAATTCAAGATCTAAAAATTTTAGAAGAAGAAGGTATTACTGTAAGAAGACAAGAGGGTGACTGCACATTGAAAGGGTCATTGATTTCTGTTATTGGGGATAATCTTGGGGCACATGCCATTGGAGGATTTACAGAAAGTTTTACAACTCTACGCTGTTGTAGGTTTTGCTTTTTACCTCGAGATTTATTAAAGATTAATACAGAATCTGAAGGTTTACCGTTGAGAACTCGAGAAATGTACAATCAGCAAAGTGAGCTAGTTGAAGAGAATGCAGATCTCCAACTAGTTTATGGTTTAAGATCAAGTTCAGCTTTGAATGATTTATGTCATTTTCATGTAATAGGTGGATTGCCCTCAAACTTGGCACATGACTTGTTTGAGGGTGTTGTACCAATTATTATGAGGGATGTAATAAAGTACTGTGTACAGAGTGGGTTTTTTACTTTAGAATTCTTAAATAGACAAATTACTAATTTTAAGTATTCAGAAGTTGACAAAGCAAACAAACCTAAAAAGGTTCCTGATACCCTTGCGAAATTGAAAGTTAACCAGTCTGCGTCTCAGTGCTGGTGCTTATTTAGACTCCTGCCATTAATGCTTGGGGACTGTATCCCCCAGGGTGATTCCAAGTGGGAAATCCTTCTTTTGCTACAGACTGTTGTTTTTTATCTTTTAGTCCCTTCTATTAAACCTGGGCATGTTGAATATATAAGGGAGATTATTGAGGAATTTCTTCAAAGTTTTTTGAGAGAATTCACTTCAGACTTGACCCCAAAATTTCATTTCATGTTGCACTATGCAGATCAAATCTCTCACTTTGGACCTCTTCTGCATTTGCAGACTTTAAGATTTGAATCCAAACATAGTTACTTTAAAGAACTTGCTCAAAGAAATAAATGCAAGAAAAATCTTTGTAAATCTCTTGCAACAAGACATCAATATTTGCAGTGTGTTCTACAAAATGAAAAATATTTTTTGAATTCTGAGAAATTGGACACTGTTGGAGGAGGTTTGGTACCTGTTACTTTGCTGAAAAATAAGTTTCAGAATCTATTAAATCCATATTTGAATGGATCAAGAGATGTTTTCCAATGCAAATCTGTCACTTTTCAAGGTACTAAATATGTAAAGGGATGCTGTTTAGTTACAGGTTTCAGGGGATCACTTTTTCAGTTTTCAAAAATTGATCAGTGCTTTGTCATTGGGGGTACTCCATATGCATTGATGAAAAAAATGAAAACGTTACAGTTTGATAGGCATATTAATGGTTTCATTGTCGAAGAAACAGCTAGTTATGAATTGTTAAGGTTGAGCAACAGAGAAGATGTACAAATAGCTGGTATTTACAAGCATGGGAGTAGAAAAGTTGTTGTGTTGAAATTCAAACAATTATTTGAAGAAAATTAGAAATGTTTTTCAGTGTGTGGCTATAGGTTAAGACTGTCTGCGTTACATTAAAGGACACAGATTTGAAGTTAATAATTTATTCCCAAATGGAGTTTTGGAACATATTGTTTTTACTCTGATTCTTCTTATTATTAACGTTATATTTTATTGTTTTTTTTCTTATTTGTTCTCCCGTACTTTTTTGTCAGCGAGTGTTCTCAGAAACTGTCCACCCAACTAAGTTAAAAGGTTTTTAGGGTTAATAGGTGTGAAGTGTAGATGTGCGGAACAAAGGTCATTTTGCACGCATACACATGCATTTGCAGGCGCGTGAAATGATTGATATATTTAATATATATAGCCATAACTTTTACATTTTTTGATGAAATGATTGGAAACTCATTGTATGAAGATATATTACTTTTTTGCTTTTTGAGGAAATATGCTTTGAAATTTTACACATTGTCATGCATTAGGATATCCTACAGTACGATTTATAACAATTGTCATAAAAATATGCTCTGATGCACGTGCTCTGCAATCTGATTGGCTTAAACTTTAAATGGCTTATTTCTCAACCAAACAGAATGGGATTTAGACTGACCATAGTGAGACATAATGAACTCTTACAAGAAGGTATTGTCATCATGCACATGCATGCACGTGCAATTTGTAAAGTTACAAATGCACTTGATTTAGTGATTTTGGAATATTTCTTTATTAGATGCTTCAATACATTATATATTGAAATGTATTGATAGTGTAGAGGATAGTGATATGGTCCTTTTGTGTGTACATGCATGTTCGCTCACGTGCAATGCAAAAATTGGCAATATACTTGGTATATCTTAATAAAAAAAAAGAATGTTGTTAAAGTCCAAGATGCATAAAGTTTATGCCTTAATTATTTAATGAAACTTAGAAGGAATGTGGTACCAAACAGAAGTTGGGGAGCATTTGGGGAACATCTGTAACGGTTCCCGTTACAATCAGCACTAGTTTTCTCTATAATATTAAGACATATATTTTAGAAGCGTTTCACACAAAAATTAATTAAAAATCTTATTTCATATAAAAGATATTAGAATTTCAATTTTTAATCGTTAGGAAAAGAGGCAATCTTGTCCTATATAAATGAAAAATATATTTAATACTTTAAATCAGAAAATTCAGAGTAGACATGTTCGAAACTCGAAAGTAAAACAAACACGCAATGTATTGTCAGTCCATGCAGTTGTGGTAAGCAGACTGTGACGATTGAATGCACCCGGTGAATTATAAAATATCAACAATAACAGAACTTGTACCCTGTTTACAAAAACTATGTTCATAACACAGATGTGTTCGATTTGCTTAACTCTGTACGCAACTCTTAGTTCAGAATGACGATACTTGTGAAGGAGTTTTGCTTTCTAAAATTTCTACTCTGAATAAAATTATTTTTCTGGATAAAAGTTTTAATATTTCTCATTGATACACAGCAAGATGCCACTTTTTTTTGGGATTAAGGTTAAAATTTGTGAAAGTGCAAGGATGTGTCAATCAAACCCACCAAAAATTATTTTTTAGTTTTTAAGTTTTAATAACTTTAAAATCAAATAATATTTTTAATTAGTTTTTTTGTATTAAATCCTATTTATATATAAGTCGTAATATTATAGAGAAAATATTTACTTCAAATCTGTGTCCAAGTACCTTTAAGTTGCAAAATTGGAAATATACTGGGTACAGCTTATGTCATTTCTATCTTTTACAATCAAAACCTTCAGTTATAGACAGTGCAATGGGTGAGTACAATTCGACGCGGATGTGGGGAAAACATCGGATTGAAATTACAGATCGAAATTGACATTTTCAATCAACCTGAGCTGTTTTCAAAGCAAAGAGTGAATGTACGATCCAAAAATCAACTATTTTCAACTCCAAAAAAAATATTGTTTGAAGTTCACATTAATATGAGTTTTAGTTTATAATTTTAAGAAAGCGAAAGATCATAGAAGACAAAGATTATTTTTCAGGAGATATTTGATTCTAGAAGGGGTGGGGTAAAAAATTGTCAAGTCAGGTCATGGCCTAACATGACAATTATAATATTTTATATCTAGGATTATAAGAGTGCACGTCCGTGCCGAATTGTACCCACCCATGCATTGTCTATCACTGAATGTTATGAATGTAACAGATAGAAATGACGTAAGCTGTGTATTTCCAATTTTGCCAGTTAATGTTCCATGGTCTTATTAGTGGCACTTTTAATTATATATCTAGAGAACAACACTGCCATGATTTTACTTATGGTTGCCTGAGAAGAGTAGCCGGCAGGGCATATTTAGTAGATTTAACATAGATCTCTAAATAAACTGTCCTTAAACTGCAGTGGTGAAACGGCAACAGTAAAACATGCAGTAGGCGAATTTTGTTATAGTGTAAAGATATATATATTAGTATTAATAGCTTTGTCTGCAGAATCTTAACAATTTTTTAAATTTTGTTTATTGAATGATTACAGGTGATCAATTTTCCTTCAAGGAAAATTAATTAAAAGATAATATGTTAAGGTAATTGCTTAGCTAGCCAAGTGTGTCTGATGCACTTCTTTCCTCTCTGGGAGTGAAGTATATCAGAAATATGCTTGGGTAGCATATACAATTTAAGTTTATTGTAGAAAATGAAGCTGGTTGTAACTTATGGAATTAGAACGAAAAAAATTATGATGGACTCCAACCAGCAGCAGCTGGAAGACATTACTAAAGAGATAAAAGAAAAATTTTTAATTTCATCCGGGGGCTGCCGGTTAAACTTCCAATATTTGGATAAAGAAATAAACGAATGGATAGATCTTGATAGATACGAGGACCTCAATAAAGATGAATGGAACAAAATAAGAGTTACGACCCAAGATCAAAATCAAGATGCTCCAGAAATCATTTTTATCGAAGATATTTCGCCCAAAAAAGAAAAAGTTATGGACATTGATCTGCCTCTCCCTTCGCTTGTCAATTACACTCGGCATAAAGAAGCATGCAAAGCTGAAACTATGAAAGGAAGTACTGTTCACATGATAAAGCAAGAGAGCCCTGATGAAATCCCTAGCAGTTCTGGATATAGGTATTAGTTATTTATGTTAGCTATAGATTAATTTATGTTAAAACATTGATCATATTTATAATATAAAAGCATGATAAATTAAATGAAATCATGCTTTATATACTGCTAAATCAATTTTGTCTTGTGAGGATTAATTTCATTATATCCTTATATAATAATGAATCATTAGATTTAACTAAATAAGATTTCACTGTATATAAATACCAGTTTGATTTAGTGCTTTTTTGTTTGTTTGTTTGTTTATTTTTTTGTTTGCTTGTTTGTTTTTTTTTTTGTATGATGGAATAATGAGACATTTGTAAAATTCAGACAGTTAAAGACCTGGCCTAAGCACTATCAGATTCCCAAACACACCTTTCCTCGAGCGGTCGTTCAACTCCTAGACCAGAAGACCCTACCAGTTGACAAGCAGAGTAGGAGGCATATATTGAATGGTATCTATATGGATGTCACACTCTATGAAGGTGGATTGAAAGTATAAATACAGTTAAAAGATCTTCATTTTCACAAAAAAATAAATTTTTAGTAAAATTTTAGGATAATTTCCTTCATTATATTTATATATTTATTGTGTTTCATAATGAATGAATGATCCTAACAGTTACCTCATCAGAAACTCACACTGCTATGAATATGTGAGATCAATATATATAGATCGCGATACATCAAACTTTTTCTATTAAAACTTTCTACTGTATTTCTGTCAAGTTTTACTTATATATTCACAAAAAAATTACAATTAAAATATGATTATGATGTGCTGATCAAGTGTTGTTACCTATAGGTCTTTCTCGTATTGTTTACAGTGTAAAAATTATAATATATAAAAAATTGAATACATTGTAAAAATTATTATATCAAAAATTGTATACATTGTAAAAATTATTAAATCAAAATCATATATTTTGACACTGTGTTTATAAATTAATGCTTTAAGTATGAAATAAATTATAACTTGATTTTGTAGTTATCCTACATCTGATAAATACAATCAGATCATTGACAGTCTGTTCAGAGAGTATCCACATTTGGCACAAGGAGAAGGAATGGCTCTGCAGAGTGCAAGGGTAGGTTGATTTCTGTTATATTGAGGGTCTGTATGAAATGTAGGAGCCTTACTATTATAATTATGAATCTCATTGTCATCTGTGATGTAGAGTTTTTGAAATAAAAAATATTAACTGGTTAAGTGGACCGGTGATGTAGTGAAATTCTCTGTTCCACACAAATATTCACTGGTCCATTAAACAAAAAATTGTTTTATAATTCCAGTAAGGCCTTTAAAAAGTTATGTTTTTTTCATGTAACATTCCCAAAAAAATCTAGGATCGGTAAGACATCACATAGATATGGTCTGAATAAGTATTGGCCGGCCTGATCCTACAGTGAAATATTTATTTCAACTGTAGAAGTTTGACCTGTGTTTCTGATCTGATAATTTTTTGATGATGTTTGTGATTTCTTGGAGAATAACGTCCGGGGCTTTTCTTTTATCTCGGCAATAATTGAGGTACATGTATAGAATTAGAGATATAATATTTCTGCTAAATGTTACAAATTTAACATACCTACCGTATACAAGGTTATTTTTGCCTTGTGTTATTTTCACACTTTAGCCCTTGCCAAAAATTTTGTCCCATTTTAAATTCACCCTGAGTTACAGTTCTGTTTATCAAATCATACTGGTTATTTGAATTTGCCCCATTTTAAATTAATTTGCCCACATGTGATGAGGGCGAAAGGGGCAAAATTTTCCCTGTAAACACCATATGGGTACAGTCCACTAATTGTTTTCCCATAGGTGGCAATGTTAACGTTTAAATTCTTCTCATAGCGATGTCCCTAATTTTCGTTCGGTAGTGAGTGACCCCTCAAATCAAAGCAAATCAACTTGTCTTTCCATGGTTAAAATCTCGAGGTGGCATGTCAGATTTATTTTCTGGCAAAAAACATCTGTCTGCGGGAACCTCTAAAAATGAAAGTTAAAGTTGGGGAATTTCAGAATTCTCACTGGCGTTATAATACACAATGTAATATTCGGCTGATCTTCTTGATGAATTACATTTTCAAAGCTTTTTTGGTAGGAAAGATACTCCTTATAAACAAGTGTGAGGCTCAGTTCAGTACACCTGCCCAAATTTTTTTATGCAAGTCTGTAATTTAAGGAACTTGGAATTTTTTCTGCACTATACTTTTTTCTCCTACCGATTCTAAAAATAATTAGTGGGATGTACTCAATATGATAATAAAACATTTATTTTTAGGATCTTTGGAAAGAAAGACTTCTGAACACATTTCAGAACAGCAGAAAAAGAAAAGACCACAGTATTCCAGAGATTATAGCCAATAAACGCAAGAAAGAGAAGTCTTCAGAATTTCACAAGTCTGGCCAAAAGTTATGGGGTTTAGCAAACTATCTACCAGATTGTCCTTTAACAGAAGACGAAACGTCCACCAAAAATCACATTGAATGGCTGAAAAGAGAATTTAAGAAGAAAGAAGGCCAGGACAAAGACAAAGTTGATTCTCTGATGAATCTTACTCTTCACTACAGAAGAAGGCTGGTTGTGACAGAGCAAAAAGATGTAGAAAGTATACTCTTTGAATTTCCATGGTTGAAGTCTGTTGGAGAGGTTTGTGTGTTTTTTGTTATTGTGTGTGTATAAATACATAATTATATACAATGAAGCGCATTGAAGTGGTAAAATTTTCCATTTAGATAGAACGTTTTGAGCAAACATTAGACACGCCCATTTCTTTAGAAAGGAAAAATCGGTCATTGAATGATTCAATCGAATACCTGTAGAACAGGTATTCCATATATAATAGCCAGTCAAATCGTCGGTATACATAAACATCGAGTAAGCACATGTTCGAGTGATAAATGTGTTATGCTAACTCAAATAAACATGATAAAATCATTTTTATGTACAAATTCATTGCATTGTGTGTTTTTCAGAAGCGGGAATTCTATATATAACTCTTTCTTACTAAATCTTC
>NW_026934023.1:0-11115 GCF_032062105.1 Saccostrea cuccullata | reverse complement strand
CTAATACCCTGGATCTTGGTCGCATAATAATACCCATGGTTTCTGCAAAGTAGGCTATACTGCAAGAATGTAGAAAATACATCTGTGTCATTTGTAGTTGTAAAGCATATTCAAAACAATTTTTCCTAGTTTGAAAAAAAAATTCAATTTTTATTCACCATGCACATTTACAACGCCATTATTATCCGGAAAATCATGACGAATTCCTTTCATATATTAATATACACTCCAGGACTGGGGGGTATTTATTTTAAACTCTTTTAATTAAACCATAAATTATCAATTATCTGATGAAAAATAATAATGAAATTGAAATATAATAACAGCAATTAATACTTAGTTTAAAGCAAGTTTTAAAAATATTTTACTCATGGTTTGTACTTATCATTTAAAAAATATTTTTTACCGAACTAATAAAAAAGTATCTCATTTTCACATGTGTACTTTGTAACAGAACCACAAATAGATCGGCCGCATACGATAATAAAAAACAGATGGGTCAAATTCAAGTGATTGGAAACTTTAACTGATTGTATGTTGTTTCACGTTCCATATGAGAATTTTTCATTCATAAAGGGGTGTCACTATATTCCGGTGAAGGGCTTCAAATTTTGACTAGTCGGCACTCAGGGCCATTGAGCAGTGAGCATGAGGGATACGCCTTCTTGGACGCGGGGCCTTGGTTTTTGAAATCTCGTAAAGACCCGCAACTATCACTTCAAAGTGCCAAGCGCATGACGAAGGAACAGTTGCTTTCTTTTATTAACTACCTATACTTCAGTCACGGTCGAGATTGGAACTCGCAATCTCCCGGAGCGAGCGTTCTACTGACTGAGTTGCCGTGTAAATTTGGAACTTTTATTCTTAGATATGAAGAACAGTCGCCCATGTGGCGCAGTGGTTAGAGCGTCTGCTCTACAGTCTAACGTAAAGAGTGTATCTTTACATCGCAGGTTCGAATCCCACTGTAGGACGTAGAGACCGGTCCTTCGGATGAGACCGTATAAACCCAGGTCGCAGTAGGTGCTGATACGAAAAAGATCCCTCCCTGCTCATTGGCCCCGAGTGCCGAGTATAGGACCTTCAGCTCCCCATCGGCAAGTGATTGCTTCAATCTAAGATATTTGCTTTAGGATATATTCTTTTCATTATGCGTTACTTTAGTAAAGTTGACTTTTTTAAAGTTAAGTTGAACTTATCTTACCGACATCAATTGATACATAATCTACTTGTACCAGACCATGTAAAAACAAACTTTTAACATTAGAAAGAACATTCTTTAATTTGTTTAACGTCCCTTTCGAGACTATTTCACTCATCTGCAGACGTCACCACCAATGTCGGTGGAGAGCTGCAAATTTTGCCTGTACCCGGCACTTAGTGCCATTGAGCAGGCAGGGATCTTTTTCGTGCCAGCACGAATTGCGAAACGGGACATCGGTTTATACGGTCTCATACGAATGACCGGTCTCCACGTCCCGCAGTGGGGTAATTGAATGTAATCGTAAGAATGGGTAATATAATAAGATGTCTCAATTTATTGTTACACACGAGGTACATATGTAAATACATGTCACAGTTAAATTCGTTCCTTATCTAACACAATCGAGTCGCCTGCGTAGCGCAGTTGTTAGAGCGTCAGCTCTAGAGTCGCAAAGAAAGGAGTGTAACGTCACAAGATGTATAAACAATAAAAAAAAATGACTATGGGAGAGATTCAATATAAAGGTATGATTATGTCAGAAGAGGTGAATGGCACAAAACGTTTATAAATCAGAAAAGGTGAATGGCACGAAAAGTATTGGAAGACATGAAATTGCCAAAACATTCCTTGGCCTCTATTCTGAAAACACAAGGTTCATTAATATAATGGAGATGCTGGCAAAATATGTAAAGCAAATAAATCTTATCAAGATATGTAAATATCTTTTGTTACTTGATACTCCAATCATCAGGGTGGTCTAAAGTATTTCTGCTGGCTTTAATGACCCGGTTGTAACCATGAAAAGTTTATCTGGAATTATTTCTCATTTTACAAGGAAATGTGCAGTGAAATATTACGGGTTCATCAACTTTTCTTAAATAAAAAAAAATCAATTTGCAATACAGGTTTCCAATTGAAAATTATCTATGAAGTAATTGAAGATCGGGTCTTCCTACATCCTACAAGCTGACAGAATTCCTATGCCCTATTGTAATCAGACCTACTTTTATATTCATATGAAAGAGAAATTATTTTTAGAAGAAATGTTAATGAAATATATTCAGGGGAGATGAAGCAGCTTTGAGAAATATATATGGTCACTTAACTTTCTTTAGTCCTGCATATGATTCATTAAATTAAACAAGAGACCCAGGGGCCACAGCGCTCACCTGAGCACATCGGCTAGGAAAAAGCACATATCAAATCAGAACTGAAAGTGAACTGAGGGGGGGGGGCTTAAATCCCCAGGGGATCATAATTCAAACGAACTAGAATCTACACTACCTGAGGATGATTCCATATAAATATTACTAATCATGGCTTTGAAATACTTGAAAAGAAGATTTTAAAAGTTTGCCCTATATATTCCTATGTTAAATTACCCGCACTTTCGAGCTTGAATGACCTTCGGCTTCTAAAAAACATTCATTCATTTACAATAACTTAGTTTTAAGTATAAACAGTTAAAGAAAAATTGTTGTCAATATATCTTTTCTATGAAGACGAATTTCCTTTGCAAGATTTTTGCTTTAATGGTTTGGTACAAGATCCAATTCAGCTTATTATATTAAAATCTGTGGAAGTTCGGGTATATTGTTGTTACTCATGTCCGTTTCCGTCCGTCCGTCCGTCCGTCCGTCCGTCCGTCCGTCTGTCACACTTTTCTTCCCTGAACTCCTCCTACATTTTTCACAGTAGCTTAATCATCCTTTGGGAGATGGTTGGGGGTGTCATGTAGATGTGCAGTAAGGTTTCGGAATTTTGATTTTGCCCCGGGGGATCAAATGGGGGTCGAAAAATGACGTTTTTTATACAAAAAGCCCCTTCTTCCCTGAACTCCTCCTACATTTTACACAGCAGCCTAATCATCTTTTGAGAGATGGTTGGTGGTGTCATGTAGATGTGCAGTAAGGTTTCGGAATTTTGATTTTGCCCCGGGGGATCAAATGGGGGTCGAAAAATGACGTTTTTTATACAAAAAGCCCCTTCTTCCCTGAACTCCTTCTACATTTTACTCAGCAGCCTAATCATCTTTTGAGAGATGGTTGGTGGTGTCATGTAGATGTGCAGTAAGGTTTCGGAATTTTGATTTTGCCCCGGGGGATCAAATGGGGGTCGAAAAATGACGTTTTTTATACAAAAAGCCCCTTCTTCCCTGAACTCCTTCTACATTTTACTCAGCAGCCTAATCATCTTTTGAGAGATGGTTGGTGGTGTCATGTAGATGTGCAGTAAGGTTTCGGAATTTTGATTTTGCCCCGGGGGATCAAATGGGGGTCGAAAAATGACGTTTTTTATACAAAAAGCCCCTTCTTCCCTGAACTCCTTCTACATTTTACTCAGCAGCCTAATCATCTTTTGAGAGATGGTTGGTGGTGTCATGTAGATGTGCAGTAAGGTTTCGGAATTTTGATTTTGCCCCAGGGGATCAAATGGGGGTCGAAAAATGATGTTTTTTATACAAAAAGCCCCTTCTTCCCTGAACTCCTTCTACATTTTACTCAGCAGCCTAATCATCTTTTGAGAGATGGTTGGTGGTGTCATGTAGATGTGCAGTAAGGTTTCGGAATTTTGATTTTGCCCCAGGGGATCAAATGGGGGTCGATAAATGACGTTTTTTATACAAAAAGCCCCTTCTTCTCTGAACTCCTTCTATATTTTACTCAGCAGCCTAATCATCTTTTGAGAGATGGTTGGTGGTGTCATGTAGATGTGCAGTAAGGTTTCGGAATTTTGATTTTGCCCCGGGGGATCAAATGGGGGTCGAAAAATGACGTTTTTTTATACAAAAAGCCCCTTCTTCCCTGAACTCCTTCTACATTTTACTCAGCAGCCTTATCATATTTTAAGAGATGGTTGGTGGTGTCATGTAGATGTGCAGTAAGGTTTCGGAATTTTCATTTTGCCCGGGGGTGGGGGGGATGGGGATCAAATCGAGGTAGAATTTTTATATATTTTTTTTTTTTACATATATTTGACATGTTTAATCACCCTGCTTTCAAGAACTTCCCTAATATCTTATGCTGCAATAGCTTTAAACCATGATCATTTAGAAAATGATTGGTTTGTTTTGTGTATGTGTAAAATGGTTTCAAAATTTGAATTTTCATATGGATGGCAAAAAGGGGCTGGAATAATATGGCACCTCCCTAACCCTGGTGGTCATGATTTGTACAAACTTGAATCTACACCTCTTGAGAATATTTCCATATTAATCATGCTCTTGGTGTTCCTGAAAAGAAGAACTTTAAAGATGTGTTTCCTTTTATTCCTAAATAAAACTTTGATCCCTAATTGTGGCCTGACCCTAGCCTGAGGTGATGATTTGAAAAACTAGAAATATGTCTATAGGACATGAATGTCCCGCCAGATGTGTATTACTAATGGTACATTAAACAAGAGGCCCATGGGCCACATCGCTCACCTGAGTACTGAAGCTAAGAAAAAGTAGAAATTGGTTTATAATTGAAAAGTTAAAATCCAAAAGTAATCCCATGATCAATCATGGATTTGCTTTTCTTCAAAGAATTTTCCATATATTTCTATGTAAAACTTTGGTCGGCCATTTTGGCCCCGCCCTACCCCCTGGGGTCATGATTTGTACAAATTTTTGAATCTACACTACCTGAAGATGCTTCCATATAAATATGATGAATTATGGATTTGTCATTCTTGAGAAGAAGATTTTTAAAGAATTTTCCCATAAATTTCTATGTAAAACTTTGGTCGGCCTTTTTGGCCCCGCCCTACCCCCAGGGTCATGATTTGAACAAACTTGAATCTTCACTACCTGAGGATGCTTCCATATAAATTTGATGAATTATGGCTTTGTCATTCTTGAGAAGAAGATTTTTAAAGAATTTTCCTATATATTTCTATGTAAAACTTTGATCAGCCATTTTGGCCCTGCCCTACCCCCGGGGGTCATGATTTGAACAAACTTGAATCTACACTATCTGAGGATGTTACTCCATAAGTTTCATCTTTCCTGGCACAGTGGTTCTTGAGAAGAAGATTTTTAAAGAATTTTCCAATATATTTCTATATAAAACTTTAGTCGGCCATTTTGGCCCTGCCCTACCCCCGGGGGTCATGATTTGAACACATTTGAATATTCACTACCTGAGGATGTTAACCCATAAGTTTCATCTTTCCTGGCATAGTGGTTCTTGAGAAGAAGATTTTTAAAACATGCCACCAAATTTTCATTAATTCCCAATTATCTCCCCTTGAATGAGGGCATGGCCCTTCATTTGAAAAAACTTGAATCCCCTTCACCCAAGGATGCTTTGTGGCAAGTTTGGTTGAAATGGCCCAGTGGTTCTTGAGAAGAAGTCGAAAATGTGAAAAGTTTACAGACAGCTAGACAGACAGACGGACGCCGGACAAAATATGATCAGAAAAGCTCACTTGAGCCTTCAGCTCAGGTGAGCTAAAAACTAAAAACTAAAATTTGTATTTGTGTATAAAGTTTGATGAAAATATCTTAAACAGTTTTTTTTTCAGAATTGAAACTAAAATATAAATAAATTGGATATAGATAATAAATTCTCATCAAATTATGTATAAGTGCATGTTAAACATAAAAATGTCTTAAATTATTTCTTAAAAACTAAGCAAAATACATATTAAAGAGGAGGGAGGTCAAGGTCACAGGAATGTGCAAGATGAAGTTTTTGATGCAGCTGAATAGCTCTCACTAATACATATTAGCTTATTATGTTTGATAAAAATATCTTTAATGATTTAATAAAAGTGAGCTTAACACTTTGTTTTAAGAAAAGAGAAGTCAAAGGAAAGGTTGTGGTCAAAATGTTGTTCTAGCTGAAAAGCTTACATCAGTGTGAATTTACTATTATCAAATGAATTTTGATAAAAATATAATTAATGGTTTATTTGAAACTTAGATAAACACATATTTTAAAAAGTGAGGTCAAGGTCAAAAGAAAATTCAAGGTCAAAATAAGTTAATGCAATAATAGCTCTCATCAGTATGTATTAGCATATGAAGTTTGATTAATATATCTTGAACTGTTTATTCAAAACTGATCTAGTCTAAGACAGTGAGGTCAAGATCACAGGAAATGTCAAGGTAAAAAAGAGTGAAGCATTGTAAAGCTTTAATTGCTTACATCAGTATGTATCATCATGTGAAGTTTCATTACACAACTTGAATCATTATGGTTTCTCTAAAATAAAGCTAAACACTAATTTTAAGAAAAGTTAAGTAAAGGTCAAAGGAAAGTAAAGGTAAACAAGATGTGTTTGTGAAACACTATGCGCCCGGCGGAAACAAAGTTCAAAAAATCTATTTTTAGCATATTGGTCACAGTCAAGGTCACAAGGTCACTGGCCGTGGTGTCATTTGAAAGAACTTAATCAGTGGAGTATGCATCCCAAATATGAAGTCCCTATCTACTATGGTTTAAAAGTTATGGCCAAAAGTGTAAAAAGCTATTTTTAGCATATAGGTCACAGTCAAGGTCATTGACCATGGTGTCATTTGAAAGAATTTAATCAGTGGAGTATGCATCCTAAATATGAAGTTCCTATCTCCTATGGTAAAAAAGTTATGGCAAAAAGTGTAAAAAGCTATTTTTAGCATCTAGGTCACGGTCAAGGTCACAAGGTCATTGACCATGGTGTCATCTGAAAGAACTTAATCAGTGGAGTATGCATCCCAAATATGAGGTTCCTATCTCCTATGGTTCAAAAGTTATGGCAAAAAGTGTAAAAAGCTTTTTTTAGCATATAAGTCACAGTCAAGGTCACAAGATCATTGACCTTGTTGTCAACTGAAAGGGCTTTATTAGAGGAGTATGCATACCAAATATCAAGTCCCTATCTCCTATGGTTAAAAAGTTATGACAAACAGTGGAAAAAGCTATTTTTAGCATATAGGTCACAGTCAAGGTCACAAGGTCATTGACCTTGATGTCATTTGAAAGGACTTTAATAGTGGAGTATGCATACCAAATATGAAGTCTCTATCTCTTATTGTTCAAAAGTTATGGCCAAAGTTAAAGTTGACAACAGACAAACAGACAAACAGATAAACAGACAAACAGACAGGACAAAAACAATATATGCCCGGGATCTATCGATCCGGGCGCATAAAAAATATTGCCACAGTTGGATAGTTTACATCAGTATATGCATCAGCATATGAACTTTGATAAAATATCTAGAAAGTAATTTCTTTGAGCTCGATGGAAAGACAGATGGAAGGGTGGAGGACGGACATGACAAAAACTAATACATGTATTCCTAATCATGGCGTAGCATAAAAAACTTGAATATACATTATATGAGGATGTTTCCATATCAAGATTATACATGCAAATTCAAAGAATTGTGGTCCTTTGCTTTCTGTGTTTAAGTGAATGGGATGCCATAATTTATGGCAGATTGTGTATCAAATATGCATCCCTATCATATGTCACTTTATGAAAATTAGGTCAAAGGGGGGAAATCATCGCATGCTCGAAATATTTTGTTGCAGGTAAAGTACATGTCAAATATGAAAGACCCATCTCTTTTCAATCAAAAGTTATATATATATAAATATATAATATAATATTTTTGAAAAGTAGGTTAAACTTCTACGTCAAGATCAGAAAGTCAAAAGTCATGATATATTTAGAAAAGTCTTTTCACATGTAATATACATGTATAATTTAAATGCCATATCTTTTCTCTTTCAAAATGATTAATTTAAAATGTTATTTTTTGGAAAGTAGGTAAAATTTTGAGGTCAAGGTCTCACTTGGGTTAAAAAATCATAGTACATTTAGAAAGTTTTGTGGTAATGTACATGTGAAATATAAAAGCCCTATCTCATATTATTCAAAAGTTATGATCAAGGTTAAATTTATTGTGACAGATGCACATACTGTCAAAGATGGCCAGACTGACAGACAAATAAGATTTATTATTACCTAACTTACTATCTAAATTATAATTAGGCATTTTGAACTGTTTCACGGTTTACTTTATGTTTTTGCGTGATCATGAAACAGTGAACTGTTGACCGGTCCACAGAATGAACTGTTGACTGGTTAAAGCGTCATTGTGATATTCAAGCGTTTTGATGATCACGACATCACTATTTACCTGCTCTATAATGAATTAAATTTAAACAAAACACACAAACAATAAATTTATTAAGTATTACTTTAAAATAAAAATATTAATTTAGTCTTTATATTATGTATTCAGCTAATTAATAGACAAGTATGTGAATAAACAATTGTGAAAACTTTTTATTGATTGTTTGTGTGTTTTTATTCCAATTTAATTAATTATATAGTAGGTTAGGTAATAAAACACTTATTCAATGACTACTCGGTGAAACAGTCAAACTGTTGTCCCTCAGTAGTACGTGGGGGAGACCTGGGAAACTGTTGCCCTTGGCCTTCGGCCTTGGGCAACAGTTTCCCAGGTCTCCCCCACTACCTCGGGACAACAGTTTGACTGTTTACCTCGTAGTCATTAAATAAGTGTATAATGTTCCCTCCCTTTCCCCCAAAACGGGGGACAATAATGCCCTTGCTGTTCTTGAGAAGAAGATTTATGATGGAAAAAATCCCCTGCATATTTCTTAACGCAAATCAATATTGTGTTTTTATGTCATTTAATTGTTTGTTTGTTGTTAAACATCCCTCTCAGGAATTTTTCACTCAAATGGAGACACCCCCACTTGAAAAATAATGAGGACAAGTCGGATTTGAGGTCAACATTCATTTTAGGAGTTTTCAACCATTAAGACGTAAAGAGACAGGAACTCGATCCTTCCCTTCACCCCATCCCAGACCCCTGTTTATATTCATGACATGTATGCAAACTACTGCTTGTTTTACATTTTTAAAAAAATATGTTAATAGCCTATATACAAATACTTTAATGTGGTCCATCTCTTTGAATGATTTTCATTCCTAATTCTAGGAGGATAGGTTGATGAATGAAATGTCAAGCAATCTTATCATTGATGCACTTTTATTTCATTTAATGCAGTCATATTGTGAACATTTCCAGTTAGAATCATTAGGAGAGTGGGGATGACCTCCAGGGGGTTCAAAACCTTTATACCATTAAATTTACATAACATAATAACACAAAAAGCGCAAAATTATGTATTGTCAAATGGAAAAAGTTTCCTACTATTTAGGAGTCACATGATCATTTGCCATTACTGTTTACAGGGACTGGAAGTGTATCTTGAGATCCCCCCCCCCCCCGAATTTGCAGGACTATAATATAAAAAAGACTTTGGATGCCCTCCACCCTAGAAAACAGACACCACCATAACTTCTCCTTTTATTTGCTTCTCAGAAAATTCTGGTCTGGAAGTCCCCCCTCCCTCTCAGAAAAAAATTCTGTATTTTGTAACTGAATGTAACGTCGATAACGGGCGATAACTCTTTAGAATGTGAAATTCGTCTTATTGCAGCATCGGATGACCTTTGATCCTTTAAACTTTAACCTAACCAGTTGCATTTCAGACTATTTTACCCAAATCTATACCAAAACGTGTACTTACCGACTGCCATAGCTCCAACTTCATGAAATATAATCCAATTAAACACAAAATAATTCCAACTGACATACATGCAATGATGTGTACACAACACTAGGCCTAGTACTGCACGTGCAGTGCTATCTAAAAATGATAATGGTAAAACTAGTACTTAAGTTAGGTACGTGACGCAAGCCCAATGTGATGCAGGTCTTCAGATACATTTACAGTATAAGAACAAATTTAAAATTATTATTTACAAAAGATGTTTTATCTTAACTTTGCCATCTAGGCCTATTTCCAAAAACAGGAAAATAGGGTGTGTTTGCGCGTGTGTGTGTTGATGGGAGAAGGGTGGGGGTTGACTAAATTGATTGGGTATAAATGGTATATGGCAGCTTTCAAGGTGTTTCTGCCTAATCAAGTATAAAAAAAGTTTGTACATTTTGGAAAAAATCATCAAAAACGCTTTAAACTAATTTGAATAATATTTGTTGTTGATCTATATGAGAAAATAGATTTAAAAAGTTCCAATTATGGGCCAAAAATTTACCCCCCCCCCCTTTGTTTCAAACCTAATTTACATCATTAATTGAATTCTGTTGTTTAATTTCAGACTGGTAATGAATTATGAATATGAAATACATGTACCTATAAGATCGAGGCCCATGGTGACGGGTCACATGTTCACTTGAGAATATTATGCTCAATTTGATGAATACATGGAGGCCCTATTATGTAAATTATTAAATTATATTGACTTTTTCTTTGGTAAAGCCTAATTTTAGAGGAGTGTGCATTTGCATTGTACGTCTAGTCTTTTCAGGACAAACGCAACCTAGCTTGAACTTTTTTGTCTAGCTTTTTCCATAGAGCTGAAGAGTTTCAATGCGTAGGAAGTGTTCCAATGCGTAAAGGAACTATTACTTGTTTATATTTTTATGTCTATATAAACAATTTTTGGTAAAAGAAACATCTAGAATATATGTTTAGCAATATTTATATATTTGCTTTGAGTCATCCAAAAAATTTCCTTAATTCATATCTTTTAAAAAAGAAAAATATATAGTAATACGGGATATTTAAGATGATCTGATGTCAATATAAACTTAATTTAGGAACATCTTGAAATAATATCAGTAGGTAAGCTCTAGAGTCGCAAAGGAAGAAGTGTATCTTCACAATATACATGTACCTTCCGATTCATATGAGCTAAGGGGACTTTTATGACCTAAAGTCTATCGGAGAAGCAAGACATTTCATTTTTATTATTGACGATGTATTTAAGTCTTTCAAGAATAATATTTTACGTTTATATTTTTGAAATGAAATATTAATGTTTTATGATTTTAAAATGCCGCGCTGAAGATTTTCTTTGGGGTCCAATGTGCATGTA
>NW_026934022.1:0-11204 GCF_032062105.1 Saccostrea cuccullata | reverse complement strand
AAAAAACACATGGCCTCAGGAAGACACCCATATGAAAAATCAAATTTTCAAGAATTATGGATAATGACAAGAAAAAAACGAAACAAATGGTTGTAGCCATATTATCAATGAATCAAACTAACTCCATTTTCAATGCATTTTTCATCTCATGAATGCTGTAGCTGCGCGGGTTCTAACATGTTTAAATTTTTTTAATTAAGACAAAATAACCTTAATTGTTTACTAATTTTAGTTTTAACATTTGATAATTATGCATTAGCACTTTGAGTAACTTTGAGCTAGTTTAGTAGAGTATTAAGCGCATTCTTGGTATTTCTTATTTAACCCCGACTAGATCCAATATGGCTTGTACATCCCCCTTAACAGATAATGATATAGTCCAACTGTTCTACTTCAGAATCAAATAAAAACGTAATAAAAAAAAAAAAAAATTAGTTTTTACGAAATATTTAACTTAATATATTTTAAGTATGTATCAAATTACACATTAAGTTGTTGTATAAATGAACGCATTGTTTTGATACTTTATGACTGTTTTACGCGATAAACGTAATATGCTACTTTAGTATCTATCTTAAGACAGGATTTGATCAGGGGTTTAAACCCCTGTCAGTGATGAAAATCACCTACGAAAAAATATATACGCTGACTTACCACCCCAAGATTTACCCTACGAAAACTTTGTCAGCATCATAAGAATTTTTTATAAGAAAAATCTCAGCAAATCACAAGGTCTAACAGATTTCTTAATATATAAACCAGAAAAAAAAAATATTTTCAATCTTGCGATTACA
This sequence comes from Saccostrea cuccullata, assembly GCF_032062105.1. Taxonomy (NCBI): domain Eukaryota; kingdom Metazoa; phylum Mollusca; class Bivalvia; order Ostreida; family Ostreidae; genus Saccostrea; species Saccostrea cuccullata. The sequence continues at coordinate 10,410 of NW_026934022.1, read as the reverse complement.
TGCCCCTGTGAAAACAAAGAAAGGTAATGGATTTCGATCAGATTTTGTTTATATTGTTGATGTCAATTTTTGCTACCTGCGGAATCATAGGGAATATTGTTATTATCAGTGTATACTTTATCTAGAAACTTTCCTTTCCTGTACGGAAGTATATACTAACTCTGTCGGTAGCAGACTTGGTTATCAAAGTTTATTTTCCCCTATACCGTCTTTTTTGAATTCAATATGGTGACCAATGACGTCATGTGCCATGGAATTAAAGGGTTTTGCGACATAGTTCAGTCGCATTTAAACCTAATTTTGATTTTGATCGCCGTTGAACGTTTATTACGCGTCTGGAAGCCAACAAAAAATTATGTTTCCACAAAAATGAAGACCCTTTTTTCTGGCTGTGCTGATGATATCGGTAATTTGTTCTGTTCCTGCAGCACTTATTATGGAAGTGACACCTCATAGTAACAATGCAGCCAAAAATGGGCAAACCAACCCAAAGGTCTTCAAAAAATCTAGCACCGATACATTGGAACCGTTTTGTGGGGATACTACGACTACTTTAGGCCATAATGGGAAGAAACAGGGGCTTCCTGTCCACCAGAACACGAAATTTGCTCCGAAAAAATTTTTTCCCAATCACCGTTTCTTTCCCCGAACCAGGAACGTTTTGGGTTTTTTTTTCGGGTTTTGCCCCAAACCCTGGGAAAAATTACAAAAAACCCCAAAGGAAAAACAGGAGATATTGTACATAAAAACTAATGGCGACAGTATTGAAACTTATTCATCAAAACCAGGAACCTACCTACAACCAAACACAGCGGAGGGGTCGACTGCACCCGAGGACAGAATCGCCTGTTGAAGGAGTGACGTCATCTGAGGAGGACGGCCTACAAGTCAGACAAAAAAGGGAAAAATAAAGTTCAAAAGCAAAAAGAAAAAACTTCGTTTTTTAAAAGTACATCTTATGTTCAAACCAAAACCTGGACCACCATGATGTTCTTTTCTTTTATTAATTTTAATTTGCTGGTTTCCCCTTTTTTTCTTTGCAATTTTTAATATATATGACATTTTGGGTGTTTCGATACTTTTTTTTTCTTGGATACGCAACAAATCCCATTGTATACAGTGTGGTCAACCAGAAAATCGGGCAAGGAATCGCGGACATTTTAAAGAAATTAACATATGTCTTTGAGGATGTATTTAATGTTTATTACTCCTATTTCGTTGTAAAAGATGTTTTTATTGTTTAAAAAAGTCAAAAAACTACCATAATAATCTTGCGTTGATAACTTGAATTTTTATATTTTGTTAACATGTATTGTATAATTTTGCATTATTATGATTTATTTCTTTTTTTTTTATTATAAGGATTGTAAAGTAAAAGCTTAAAAAAGATATATATTTGTTTACAATCAGCACCAAATTTACAGGGAAACTTTATCGTATTTTACATGTTTTATTCATTTTAAAATCTTTATTCTTTTTTTTAAAAATACGTTTTATTCATTTTTGAATCTTTATTCATTTTTTAAAAAATCTAATCTCATTAAAAAAAGGGAAAAAAATTTCCCCAATTTTCAATTGAATATTTTAAAAAAATATGCCGCTTTCACATGAAAATCAAACAGTACCTGTTCAAAAAATAAAAAATAAATATGTGAATATTAATCTTAAATAAGCATTTCGAAAGGTAAATAAATAGCCCTTTTTATATAAATTTAGCCAAAAAAAAGTGAAACATGTACAGTGAGTAAAACCGGATGTTCATGTCACAGTCATGAAAAGGCAACCTTAAAAATAAACTCAATTTACATGCAACCCCAAACGTTTTACTCAAGATATTTCATCACCGGAAGCATATCATCAACCATAGGGGAACACATAAATGATTATTATTATAATTTTATCTGTTGTAACTTTATACATTAAGTCAATGACATTTATTTAAGAAATAAAGGTATCATTTTTAAACATCTTTTTGGGATATAAATAGGGTTTTTTCAGCATTAAATTCCATAAATGATAAATTTTAAATTGGCTAAACCCGTATTTATAGCCCGATAGATGAATTAAAATGATACCTTATTACTTATATTTACATTTGTGACTTTGTAAATTAAAACATTTGCAAATGTACATATAAATTATTTGCTTTTAAATACATGTAGTTTTTTAGGAGCAATGAACATATCACATAACTTAAAACGATGTACAGGTATTATCACAGACTTTTGGGGTTTAAAATATTTAAGCACTGAATCATCATTTTTTGAAAGATTTGAAAGATGAAAGTCCATAACTACGAAAGCCTATTAGGATCAATCTAGAGAGAGAAAAAAATTAAAAAGGCGTTATAACGCCTTTTGAAAAGGCGTAATAACGCAAAAAAAGGCGTTATTACGCCTTTCCATTCCAAAAGGCGTTATAATGCCTTTTTTAAAAAGGCGTTATTACGCCTTTCCATTCAAAAAGGCGTTATTATGCCTTTTTAAAAGGCGTTATTACGCCTTTCCAAAAGGCGTTATTACGCCTTTATAAAAGGCGTTATTACGCCTTTCTAAAAGGCGTTATTACGCCTTTTCAAAAGGCGTTATTACGCCTTTATAAAAGGGGTTATTTCGCCTTTCCAAAGGGTTTATAACGCTTTTTGAACAACCATTATTTTGCATTTAACAGGCCCTGTTTTTAAAGCCCCCCCCCCCCCCACACACACACCCCTCCACTGGCCAAATTCATGGGGGAAATCCGGAAAATTTTTTAAATGCAAAAAATTTGTCCAGTTTTCTTTGAAAAACATGTTCAGGAACCAAGAAACCAATAGTAATTATAATATTTAAACTGTTGCAAGACTTTTCCTAAAAAAAGGTGTATTTTTAAGTGGGGTTTACCCCATTGCCCCGTTTTACTGGCCTACATAAAAAGGGAAAAAGAAAAGGCGTTATCTTATGTTAATAAATATAGAAAGATATTATTAAAACCATCTTTTTTTATGCAATTCTCATATTCCTGCACATCTCACTGACACCTGTTTGCATTCGTATTAAGAGAAGGCAACACTCTACTTGTGAAGATCTAGAATAAAAGGGCAGATTTATCTTGGAGTTTTGCTTGCCATGTACAGTGTATTAAAATTTATGTCATTTAAAATTTTTTCTTTTTTGGGAAAAAAAGCAGGCAACTATTTGCATGGGTATAATGAGCAATTGAAATCAATGACCCTTGGTAGAGGTGTGTCTGGTATGAAAGAAGGACTTAGTTGGTTCAACATTGAAAATATATGACGCATTTAAAAATTTTTTTTTCCTGGAAATCTAATTGCTATCTGTTTAAATTATTTTTTGAGAAATTAGTCCTATATCTAATTGTGAAATTCATGTCCCACAGGTACGATTTCTGCCCCCCCCCCCCCCTCGGTTGGGCTAAATATGTTTAGTTATGTATTGAAAAAAGGGGTTATAACCCCTTTTTGGGAAAAACATAATAACGCCTTTTGGAACGGCATAATAACCCCTTTTTTGGAAAAAGGCGTAATAATGCCTTTTCAAAAGGCGTTAAAACGCCTTTTTAAAAAAGGCGTAATAACGCCTTTTAAGGAAAAGGCGTAATAACCCCTTTTTAAAAAGGCGTTATAATCCCTTTTTTTGCGTTATTACGCCTTTTCAAAAAGGCGTTATAAACCCTTTTTAAATTTTTTTTCTCTCTAGATTAATCCTAATAGGCTTTCGTACAAAACCGGCAATGGGTGTGCAAACAAATTGAGTAACGCGCGTCAGCGCGTTATGAAAATTTGTTGTTTACAAAAATGATAATTCAATGCTTATATTTACATTTTTTATCCCTTTATTTTCCCGCAATTTTGATTTTTCTTTTTAAAAAATTCCGCCTTTTAAAAAGTTGTAATTGAAAGAACAGCCTTTGGAACAGCTTAGTCCGAAAAACAAAAATAGTGCACAATGATAAGAGTTAGCAATAAGAAAAGTTTGATTTATTTTTTCAATTTAAAATGATAAATTATATTTTTTTTAACAGAAATACAAATAAATCGTATAACAGACATATTTTTTTTACTTTGTTTAAACAGTAATGACGAAGTCCCTGTATTCATACCCCAAAAATTTTGGGTGATTAAGTCTTGTGTCTTATGTGTATTTATCACTTGTAATTTTATAATGCTTTTTATTTGGTCAAACAAAGTAAATGTAAATTTGAAAAACAACCAAAAAAAATCAACACCGGATTTAGCTACCAAGAAAATAGAAAATGTAAAACTTACAATGAACAAAGACCCCAAAACCAAAATGTACCTCAAACGATTATGTCAAAAAAATAGATCAAGAATGATTGGCAGTTTTTGTCATGGCTTTATTGATCAATATTCAAATCAATCATCAATACAATCAATAGTCAAAATCAATCATCAATACAATCAATAGTCAAATCAATCATCAATACAATGAATACAATGATGTACACAAGGTATCTCTACAATGAGGTACATAAAATATTAATTCAATGACGTAAAAAAGTGTATATTATAAATTAAAAAATTCTTTTTGAAAAATTTTCATGTGTAAACTCTTAAAATTTTACTAAAATAAAAAAAGTGCGAAGCACTTTTATGTTAAGTTTGTGAGTAAAATGACAAGAGTTTACACATCGATAAATTTTTCAAAAAGAACGTTTAATTCTTATAATTCCAATATCGAAAATTTTTTAAAAAAATTTTAATTATTTCTCTTGAGGCCTCCATACAATCCGTTATTTCTTTGGGCGGCGTAGGAATACATTTTACCGTAAAGGAACGTAATCGAGATGAATTTCGATAGAGTTCAATTTAAATTGTCAAAACAATCAAAAAAAACTTATAACAACTAATCGAATGTTGTTTAAGTCAACAAATATCGTAATTACGAGTTTACTTTAGAAAGTTTGTCTTTGACCATGGCCAAAGTTACATATACAAACAACTGAAAGTTGCAGACCGACGACGCCTTCAATTTGGGAAATTGTTTATTCAAATATTGAGGAACAATATAGAAAGTAAAAAAAGAATTTGATGCTTATAGGGCAAGTTGAGGTACGTTTCTTTTCCCTGTCAAAACGATACAGACTAAGCTTATTTTCTACTAAAAACGTTGAGAGAGCGATTTTTAAAATTCACACTCGTGATCGGACAGTGCATCACCGGCGTCCATCAGTTAGGCAGTTGATGTTGCCAGTTTTGTTTAAGCCCTAATTAAATTTAAAGTTTCTTGATTATTATTTAGCCAGAACAGACCCAGAAATAACTGCGTTCATTGTTTATACGATAACCTAGTAGTGTCATCAAGAAAGTAGTTTGATTGAAAGAATTTATCGATGTGTAAAAATTTTCTGGAAAAAGTGTTCCCCTCCAAAACAAAAAACAGGAAATCAATAGATAAAAAGAAAATTTTGGGAAATTTTTATAAATTAAAGTTCTTTTTTAAAAATTTATTGATGTGTAAACTCTTGACATTTTACTCAAAAAACCGAATAAAAGTGCGAAGCACTTTTATGTTAAGTTTGTGAGTAAAATGTCAAAAGTTTACACATCGATAAATTTTTAAAAAAAACGTTTAATTCTTATAATTCCAATATCGAATTTTTAAAAATATTCAAATTATTTCTCTTTGAGGCCTCCATACAATCCGTTAGTTCTGGACGGCGTATGAATACATTTTACCGCAAAGGGGGCGTAATCGAGATGAATTTCGATAAGTTCAAATTAAAATTTTCAAAACAATCGAAAATAAACTTATAAAGACTTATCGAATGTTGTTTAAGTCAACAAATATCGTAATTACGAGTTTACTTCAGAATAGTTGTCCTTGACCATGGTCATGTTGCAAAACGACAACTCTCATAGCGAAAGTTGCAGACCGACGACGCCTTCGATTTGCACTTGTTTGTTCAAAGATTGAGGAACAATATAGAAAGTAAATATGAATTTGATGCTTATAGGGCAAGAGTTTGATGTACTTTTCTTTTCCCTGTCTAAACGATACAAACTGAGTTGATTATCTTCGTATTATGAACGTCAGACAGCGATTTTTAAAATTCACACTCGTGATCGAACAGTGACATTAACATTTTCATGGCGTCCGTCAGCTGGGCAGCCTAGCATGTCACCAGTTTTGTTTTAATTAATTAAATTTGAATTTCTTGTATTTATAAATTTTTTAAAAAAAAAATAACTGCTTTCGTTGTTTATACGATAAATTACATGTAGAAGCTTAGTCAAAAAAATAGTTCTGATTGAAAAAAAATTTATCGATGTGTAAAAATTTTCTTAAAAGTGTTTCGTCCAATCAAAGCACAGGAATTTAATAAATGAAGATTGGAATTATTGAATAATTAATACACAATGGGTACAATGATATTCAATCAATGATGTACGCAAAGTGTATACATGTATTTACACAATGGGTACAATGATATTCAATGATATGCAATGTTAAACCAAAATTAAAGATATTCAATGATATACAATGATATTCAATGATAAATGAATTGCAAAAGAGCAGGTAGCAATTATTACAAAAAAGGTCTACGTCGACTTTATCAATAGTATATGACGTAAAACAATAGCAATGGCACAATGACGGAAGCTCAATTATTTGGGCCCCTGGCCCTGGAAATAAAAAGGATCAGCAGCGAGCTTCAGCAAAATTCGATTCAGCATTAAAACAGCCTGTAAGAAGACCATATACTTTACATTTCAATGAGACCTAAAAAAGCCATGACGCTAGCGGGTTCTTTTGTTAGCCAAGGGGGAAAGGATGTTTATGGATTTAAACGCTGGTAGCCAAGGGACTATCGCTGGTAGCCAAGGAAACGAAAGAAATGGATTCTTCTGCTTGTGGTCAAAGGAATGGATGTAATGGATTCTTCTGCTGGTGGCCAAAGGAATGGATGTAATGGATTCTTCTGCTGGTAGCCAAGAGAATGGATGTTGACTGAAAAAGGAAATCAAAGACAGCAGCAACATTTTGTTACAAAAATAAAAATTCATCAAAATCTTGTAAATTGGGAGAGGTGGGTGGGGTGTAGCTTCAATGGATGACAGAAGATGGAAAGGAAGAGCAAATGCACATGCGTAATGGATGTGGCTAAATGAAGTCAGTGCATTTGAGTGAGAGTTATCTTCCCTGTCTATTTGTCTCCATAACAGGACTTAACTCATATTGAGTTAAGTCGGATTATTTGACAAAATAGATCAAGAATATTGGCAGTTTTTGTCATGGCTTTATTGATTAATATTCAAATAATCATCAATACAATCAATAGTCAAAATCAATCATCAATACAATCAATAGTCAAATCAATCATCAATACAATGAATACAATGATGTACACAAGGTATCTCTACAATGATGTACATAAAGTATCAATTAAAAGACGTACACAAAGTGTATATTGAATAATTAATACACAATGGGTACAATGATATTCAATCAATGATGTACGCAAAGTGTATACATGTATTTACACAATGGGTACAATGATATTCAATGATATGCAATGTTATGCAAAAAATGCAATGATATTCAATGATATACAATGATATTCAATGATAAATGAATTGCAATGAGCAAAAGCAATGTATTACAAAGACAATGGTCTACGTCGACTTTATCAATAGTATATGACGTAGAATCAATAGCAATGGCACAATGACGGAAGCTCAATTATTGGCCACTGGCCCTGGAAGATAACAGGATCAGCAGCGAGCTTCTAGCAAAATTCGGCCATATGTCCACATGGGAGCTAATAAAGCGCGGCATTTGAAGACTGACATGCGGCAAATTTTGAAAATGCCATGATAAAACTGCTATTTATTACAATTATGCAAAATTAATTACTGCTTGATATACGTGCAGTATACCATAGATCTAGGGGGAAAATTTTTAAGAAGATCAATAATATATGTAATGATCGATAACTTTTCAAAAATCAATAGTTGCAAAGATCAATAATATATGTAATGATCAATAACTGTTCAATAGTTCATTAAACAATAGTTGCAAAAATTAATAATAATGAAGGGGTTAATAACTAAATGGAAATGGTAGGTAGCACTGAAAATTTTTTACAAATTATTTTGATTATGTCACACTTAATGGTATAGAGGATAATGGTAGAATGTGCGATATGAGAAAGGTGGACACCCTCTGGATACAATTTTGATGAGCCCTGTTAATATTCGGGGAGTGAATATACCCCTACCCCCTTTTGGTAATGAACCAGTAAATAAGCTACTTATCCTAATGCAAGCCTTGTGTGACAACATGGGCCTGAAATAATTTCTTGGTAGTATTTGTGACCCAATAAATTTTAACCTTGGTATTAAAGATAATCCAAAACCAGACAGTCAACTTCATAAAATTTTGTAGATGGCAAAAGGGGCATGGAACCAATACTATTACCCACAATGAATCATTATGACATGTGGGTTGTCAATTATGACACCAGAGTTCGAATATTTGAATGGTTGGAACCTTTTTTCCCGGTTATTCCTTGTTGAAAACCATGTTGTATTGTTCTTTGTCCAATTCACATTATCTAAATTGATGAATGTGTGGCTTTTTGCATAATACTTTTAAAAATGATCCAATAATCCATACCATGACAGAAATGCCTGCAAAGTTAGGATACGTTAAGGGGGGGTGTACAAGCCATATTGGATCTAGTCTGGTGTAAACTAAGAAATACCAAGAATGCGCTTAATACTCTACTAAACTAGCTCAAAGTTACTCAAAGTGCTAATGCACTAATTACCTACTGTTAGAGCCAAAATTAGTAAACAATTAAGTTTATTTTGTCTTAATTAGAAGAAAATTAATCATGTTAGAACTGCGCAGCTACAGCATTCATGAGATGAAAAATGCATTGAAAATGGTGTTAGTTTGATTCATTGATAATATGGCTACAACCATTTGTTTCGTTTTTTTCTTGTCATTATCCATAATTCTTGAAAATTTGATTTTTCATATGGGTGTCTTCCTGAGGCCATGTGTTTATTTCGTCCGCCATTCCTCTGTCACACAGAGTGCGAATAACAATGATTTTAGAATAAATGCGACCATAATAACACCAAGACAAGAAATTACTAAGTAATAATCATTAGGCTATATTACTTACTACTTTTATTTGTTGCATCGCATCGTCTGATTAATAAAAAAACGCGATTTTAACCTCACTCCAGCAAATCGGAAAAACTGTTCTGTTTACAACTGAAATTCCGTTAATATTATTCCACTAAGCACATGGATGGCATGTGCATATATCTGCTGTGGATAAATCCGTTTATTTCCATGACTATATTTAATTTTTATGGAACAAGTCTTGATAATTTGTTGGTTTCTTTAAACTCAAGAAAAAAAGATAAAAATGTCCTAAACATATGTGTTTACGGTGGGTCTTTTTTCTGTGGCGATAGAAGTTATTTTCAAATGGGGCACTGCAAGGAGGATGCTTAGCATTTAATTTGAAAATGTTAAACAATACGCAGTGCATGAAAAATAAATTGTAATTACATGTCTTACATTCGAAAATTTGGTACATATGTCTATTTTGTTTATAAGTTAGATAGAAAAAATAGGCAGTTATAGGATTTCCTTCAGGCACTTCACATAAATAGCTAGAATGTTTGCAATGACCCACACATTGTATGGGGTCATGTTTGGACACAAAAACGCATCATGTCTCATTATGTGGACAACGTTGTAAGCTCTCGTTCATTGAACATACGAAGCCTGATAAAATATAATGAGTTGTTTCTATGAAATTTAGAAGCGAGCACAATGTTTGCAATGAAAGGTCCATTGCATATGCTATGTCTATCATTGCAAAAAAGTGAGTGCTAAACCCCCCCCCCTCCCTCTAAAATCCTATGTTTGTTTTTCAAAATAGTGTCAAAGATTAAAAAAAATTGCATTACTAAGTATGTGATGGAACATGTACTAGCCTACCACTTGTTATAAAAATATTTGATTGCCCTCTCTCCCGATCTACTGCCTAGAAATGGCCCGACTCATTTTTTAACATTCCATTACACGATATTTTTTTCTTTTTCTGTAAAAAATTCTGTTTAAATTTTAAGGATTTTTTTTCTCACCTATAAATACGACCAATAATTTTTTCCCTGAGTTGGGAGGACCACCAAACATCATTTTAAAGATGTTTATAGGTTGATTTTTTCTCTTTACTTTGTACAATTGTAATTTTGAAAATATGGGCAAATAGAAAAAAAAAATTTATGTTCAAACTAAATAAATTACTTCAAGCCACACTATAACACCTTTCCTCTTTTACAAGTGTTCATATTATTTGAAATATTTTGCAACTGTAATTCTCTTCTACATTTACAAGGATGATTTAAATTTTCTTTTCGGG
>NW_026934021.1:0-11106 GCF_032062105.1 Saccostrea cuccullata | reverse complement strand
ACACTTGCGCATGTGAATGCATGTGCGTAATGACCATATCATATTGTCTACAAAATTTATATATTCTAATATGCTAAATATTAAAGTATTTAATTCAAAAGAAATTTTTAAAAAAACGTCATTCAAGTGTATTTTTGATTTTACCCATTTCACGTGCACGCACGTGATACATAGCATGGTGACCATACCTTCTTGAAAAGTTATTACATCTATCTATGTTTAAACCAACCCCTTTTGGTTGAAAACCGGGGGGTTATAGCTGTTTAAAGTTTCAGCCAATCAGATTGCAGCGCACGTACAAGCACATGTATGCATGTGCATGGTGACCATGCTTTTTGTAGAAGTCCTTTATATATATCTATTTTCCCAAATCCTATTCTGTTTGGTTAAAAACCAAGGGGTTATAGCTGTTTAAAAATTCAGCCAATCAGATTGCAGCGCACGTACACGCACGTGTATGCATGTGCATGGTTACCATATCTTCTTGGAAGTATTTATTATCTATGTTCCAAATCCCATCCTGTTTGGTTGAAAATGAAGGGAGTTATAGCCATTTAAAGTTTCAGCCAATCAATTCAGACACGTGCATGACGGTTTTCGTGAATTTGCTATACATCAAGTTGTAAGATATCCTAATGCATGGCTATGTTCAAAATTTCAAAAGATTTCTTCAAAAAACAAGAAAGATATTGAGACTTTAGTTTCAGCCAATCAGAGAAAAGGCACGTGCATGCGCGTGAGATCTTGCTATTTTGATATGTATATTGTCTACGCTATAATATATTTTTTTTATGAGTTTAAAGCATTTCATCAAAAATGTAAAAAGTTACGTCTATATCCATCAAATCGGTCATTTCACAGGTTGCACGTGCACGCTCTTGCAAGCACGTGCACGCAAAATGACCTTGATTGAAATTTACATAACATGCCTACTGACCCTAAAAAGGTTTTACCTAAGTCGGATGGTAGTTTACAAAATCACTCCCGGACAAAAAAGTACCCAGGGAAGAAAAATAACTGAGCAAAGCTCGTCGCAAAGCAACGAGTAGACCTTCCCTCCTGTTTACCGGAAGTAACTTTCATTTTTTTTTAAAAATGAGTAATAAGCCCCAAAAAAGTATTAATCATCTTCATATATGTTAATTAATGTAAAAATAAGCCATTTTTCTCTTTTGTTTACCGGAAGGACGACGACGGACGGAAAAATTTAAATTTTTTCTCCCCGAGACATATGTTACCCAAAAACGGGTTGAGAACGGCAAAAATATGCGTTTTTCGATTCTTCCGGTTTTGGGGGATGTGAGACGACGGAGGTGTTTTGATGACTCCAATAGATTGAGCTTGACATTTTGAACAACTTTGCTTCTTTGACATTACAAATTCTTAATAGCCATTCTCTGTAACCACTTGAACTTGTTGCCACGCATGGTCACCGATTTATGGAACTTCACCCATGCTTAGTACCTGACCCGAAACAAATATCAAACAAAATTTCGTTGCTAAGTGTCCCGGTTGCATGGCAACAGCCCGGGAAAAGTTTGAAAAATCGAGATTTTTACATCCAAAGTCAGTGAAAGTGCCCCAAATTTTTAAAAAACGGCTGAAGATTTTCAACTCGAAAACAAAGGAAATGTTTTGATTTTGGTAGAACAATATTCAATATTAGAAAACACATATGATAGCTCTTAAAAAGGGGTATTATATTTGACAATATGGAACAAATACAATGTAATTTTAGCAGTGAATTACGTTATTTTTAAGGGTTTCCAAAAAAATTAAATACATTATTATTGTAGATTCAAAATGGGTTTAAAGTGTTGTATTTGATAGAGTTAAAAAACTATCCAATTAAAAACCGCAGTGTAATTGAAAATTTACCATATATTCAAAAATATTCCATATTTACACATAGTTAATGTACGAAAAATTAATAATATGGATTTTGAGAAAATGACATCTTTTTTTTTCTTTGTTTAAAATACATACTCAGATTAACAAAGAAGTTTGTATGTGTTTGCAGATGTATACCTTTTTTTAAAGCTCTCAAGTTTTTTCATTTTGGAATTCAAAGTAAACGTTTATTTTGAGAAAACAAACTGTCTTCTTTGTAAGTAATTCACATTCATCCTTAAAAGAAAAACTAATGATTATTATTGGTTGAACAACACCATTTTTTTAGAATACAGAAAATGATTATAAATATTGCAATTCTTTGCAATAGACATCATAATTATAATATCTAGATTGTTATCATTGAAAACATCATTTTACACACCTGGTATTTTTCAGATGAAATCAAAAGCTGTATATTCTGAAAGTGCAGAATTACTACGGTACATGTACCTATTACAGATGATTTAAACATTATATCTACACGATTTCTGGCGTTGCACTTAAGTTTGGTGGGATTCATCAAATTTATTTCAAAATCAATCTGCATTATAAAACAAACAATGTAAAGTAATTCCATACCAGATTGTAAGTGTCAATATGGAAATAAATGTTTAAAGAAAGGAGAATTTTCTTTTTTAAGTGTGTTTACTTAGTTTTTTAAAAATTTTGGGCCTTTCTAGACCCTTTTATATTAAAAAGATCTGTTTATTCCCGTACTGAGATGAGGCGATTTTTGGTTAATTCTGAAGTTGGTACATAAAACTTTAAATTTTTAAGTTAGACCTCTTTTTTGGTAGTTATTCCTTCTTTGGCCTTTACCTACCACCGACATTTCTTTTGGGGCTCAGTATTAATCATTTTATTCATTATTAAGATTAAAACTGTAATTATGTAATCTGTGAATTACGTTACACTGTTGTGGATTACGTTACACTATTATACAGACCTTGCCAGTAAACACCAGCGAATCAATGTTTTATTTTTATGATATTTTAGTAGAACATATATGCTTCATTTTAAAAACCAAATTCCTATAACACTATGAACGATGAAATAGTTTTATTTATTTAAAAATAAAATTTTCAGTTTTAAGATAGTTTTTAAACCGCTGCATTAGTTAAAGCCGTTCCCGCCTGTAAACTTCCTTTCTATAAGTTCCTATATGATAAGTGATGACATTAAATAAAGATTCATGGTAATTTTGCCCCAGTTAGGATTCTTTTATAACAAAAAGAAAATTGATCATAACGTAATTCACTGTAACGTAGTTCACAAACTTCAATTTTTATTCAAATATTTAACTAATGACAACAGTTTAAGGCATTGTCAGGTGGTTTTTATAATGGGCATAAGGGGTATATCAGTCAGGAGATTTGATGTTCGTAGCATTTAGGTATTGTGTGTAAAATCGCGTAACGTAATTCACAATTAAATGCAAAAAAGGAAAATTTTCAAAATTCGTGAATTTTTTGACACAGATGTTATCATATGCCTGTAAATCATTATTTTTTTTTTAAATTTTTATAAGTTAATAATCAATTTTATCCATTAAAATAACCGTTAATGCCACTTACAATTTCGTTAAAGCAGTGAGAAAATCGTAACGTAATTCACTGCATTAATTAAGGAGGCTCATTACACCACTTTTTGATGACGTACTACACAAAAAAATAAACCTCCATTGTTACGACCGGATTCCTTTGGGTATTCGTATGGGTACCTCACTAATATGACCCTGACCTTTAAAACGCTTTAAAAATAATAAACATGCGGTGTTATAAACAGTGAAAACAAAGTAACGGATTCATTTTACATACACCAAGAGGGATTACTTTTAGCAGAAACAAAAGAAAACAACAGCCAAATCTTCGCCAAACAAGTAATGTGCAATTTCTGACATGTCGAAGCAGTGAGCTCTATCAATCAAGTGTTTTTTGGGGAAAATTGAGTAAAATACAACCTTTTAAAATTTAAAAATGTTTTTATTCATTTTTCTGTTTTGGTGTTTTTATTTTGCTTTTTGATTTAGATTTTTTGGAATTTAAAGCTTTTTCAAATTTAGATGTAATGAAAACGCCTTTTTTTTGGTTTTGGGGAAATTTGGGAAAAAATCTTAAAAAAATTTTTATCCCAAAATTTTTTTAAAAATTTGGGAATTTTACTTTAAAACATTTTTTTAATTGTCAAAAGCAATTATTAAATACATTCCTTGTCTCTTAAAAACTCTTTTTTAAAAATATTTTATGGCAATTAAAAAGAAATACTTTTTTGTTTTTTAGAAGAAAATTATTTTTTCTTATAAAATTAATATTGGGTATTATAAGTATTTTCATTGTGTGTACTTGTCAAAAAAAAATTTCCCATCATTTGACATGAAAGTTCTGAAATTCTGGAAAATTAAACTTGAAATAAAACATTTCACTAAAATAAAAAGAAATTTAAAAAAATTTTTAAAAAATATTTACCATATCAATATCCCCATTTGGATATTTGGCATTCATGATAAGTGGTGCTGTCAGGAAATCTAATATAAACTGTGGATGTAATGAGCCACCTTTAAAAGGGACATTCAAATTACGCAGTGCAAAATTTTTTTTTGGCTATGGCAGAAAATAATAAAAAAAGATTTTTTGACCCTTTTTTTTTTATGATATACAATATTTAGCATTTTTATTGGTAATCCTAAATTATTTTTTCAAACATGAATAAAACCACCCTTGTTTGTGACACCCTGTTTTGATCAAATTAGGCTTAGAAATCCTTTACTTTTGAATAGTAAACGGGATCAATACATCGTAATATCTATATTTTTAAATCGATCATAACTTAACATCACATTTCAACCACTAAACAACTGAAGATGCGGGTTTTTGTCTTCAAAAACTGTTTGTGACATCGAAAACTAGTTTTGGGGCACTTTAACTGACTTTGGATGTTTAGCCATTTTAAATCTTGACTGTGGCTTAATAAAAACTAGAAAAAGCAAACAACCCATTCTCACAAAAACATGACACCTTGATGTCACTTATACTGTAAAGAAACTGTTTAGAAATATCTCTAAGTAAGTGGTAACCAAAGGTACATTTGGAATACATTTACAATGCTGAAATATGCTGAAAAACACTCCGTATTCACTAATGGTAGGTGTTACATGCTCGAACTCAATCAACACTTAAGAAAAACAATGAAAATGTTTGACCTTAAGTATATAAGTATAAGCAATATTATTCTATGAATAACTTTTATGGTTGCCATGGTAACACAGTGTTACCATGCAAAACCAGCAACTAAAATTGGCTTAATGATACTTTCTTGAGGAAAAACAAGAAAATTCAAGACTGGCAAATATGCATCTTTAGGACCTTGCATCACCAAAACCATAAGTAAAATTGGGTATAATTGCTACTTTACAGTGTTCCCATGGAAACAAAGTACCAGTGCTTAAAAGTGAATTATTTTTCGCTGCATTAAGAATTAAATTGCCATATAATCAAGAAACAAATTAAAGGATTCAGCTTGAATGGTACTATCTGTTAGAACTGAAGTTGAATATCATATATTGATAACATTTGATGAAGAAAACAACACTGTTGCTATGGTTACCAAGAAGGGAAAATTTTCGATTTTGTGACATTTATATCAGTATTAAACCCTGTATGCCAACTTCTTGCATCCACTTAGAGATTGGATGATGGTCAAAATTAAAAGTCAGGTTAGCTGTTAATAAATATCAATCATAAAATTTTTGGGAATCTACATTTAAGGGGACGTATCCAAGGAAAGAAAATATTTTTCAGGTTTTTAAGCATATATTTTCTGCTTATTTCCATAGCAACGCCCCATTTAAAGAATCTAATCTGAATTTGTTCAAATGGGAAACCTAGGAGCACACCAACATCTTTAAAAATTGATCATTAGTTATGAGGAAATGTGCTTTTTTAAAAGATAGGATCAGATTTAAAAATACAGAGTGTTACTTTGAAGGCTCCCTGTGGTATAAAAACCTTGGCAACCATAGCCAACCAAAATAAATATCATATTTTGTTCTTGGTATATGTTTCAAGGCTCTTTTTTCATTATTTGGTCACATTTCATCGTATAATTGCTTTCTATTTTTAAGTGTATGACTTTACAAAATTCAATGAATATTTTTTTTACTTTTGAATAATTTGTTACCATAGTAACGTATGTAATAGTTGTTTTACCAAACATGTTTATCATGCATTTGAGACATCTGACCTTCAACGTTTGGAAACAGTCATTGCCAATTGTTTGCTTTGCCGCAAATGTTAACAATGGGGCTTTAATCATGTTTTAAAATGCCATTTTTCGAACTAAGAGATGTCTCCATGGTAACTATAAAACATAGCAACCAATTTTTGCCTGATTTCAGTTTAGGGTATCAATGACTTTTATTTTATAGAGTTTGGAGAAATTCTGAGACTATGTGTGCCACAGCTCCTATATAAAATTTCAAATCATTATAGAGAATGGCTCTTAATACTTATGTTTCCTTTCTGAGTGTGAAAGAATCATCCCTGATAATTTCGAGGAAAAATGCTCATTTTTTGGACTACTTCCGGTTTGGAAAAAATAACTTCCGCTGGACATAATATTACTGAGACACTCTATTTGCCTCCATAAGAAACATTTAAAAAATAAAATTTTGCATATTTTTAAACTACTTCCGGTGGACCACGGACGCGACGGCAACAAAAACTATATATCCTTCTCAAATCTAGGAGTCATAATCTATCATCCCCGAAAGTTTCAGGACCCAATCTCCAACCGTTTTCGAGAACACTCTCGGACAAAATGACACTTTAAAAACAGAAAAATGGCCATATCTCGCGACCGGAAGTGACGACGGCAAAAAAAAAAAAAAGCATAAAGTTCCAATAGTTTCCTATCATTGCTGAAAGTTTCATGAAAAACTGTCGAGGCGTTCTCGAGAAATCGTCTGCACAAAATCGGTAAAAAAAAATAATTATAACTAGATGTGAAACTCGTTGCGAGCAACGAGAGGTCTTCCGTCCGATTCCGGAAAGAAGACGTAAAATCGAGCTGAAAAAGTAAAAAACGATTTGCACACAAGGGGGATTAAACCCATGTCGCTAGCATGAAATTCCAACGCACTAAATATTACGCTATCAGGACCTCTACTCTAAATCTACTTGTATGTATTAACGAATATGCTTCTCTCTTAAAATTATGAAAGGCAGGTCACTGTTCAAAATTTAGCGCCAAACACCAAGAGTTAATCTTCGCACCTTTTCTTTGGAATGTTCTATTAAATAGCTGTGATAGCTTCAATGATTTTAAAAAAAAAGACGTTTTTATAGCCTAAGATTCGAGATTTAGAAAGTATATTTAACACATTTTAAAAATTCCATATTGTATATATGCATGTAACACTAAAGCGGTGAAACGGTTATGAATTTTTTTTCAATTTCCTGTTTATCCCCAAAGTGAACTATCCCGATTATTAATCGAAAAAGGTTGAAACGTTTCGCCGAAAAACAGGGGCTCACCCTTTGATGGTCAGGGAATCAGAAATCATTTATGCTCAATAACTTGAATCAGGTCTTTGAGACAAGAATGCTAAAATAAACACCATGAAGCGATCTTTAAAAAAAATATACTGACAATATTAATTGATATTCTTTTTTGAGAAAGTATTACTTATAAGTATGATTTAAGTTTTTCCGTGATGCACAAAAGATATTGGGTATCGAATATCATTTGCACATTTTGCACAATCGTCTTTTGTTTCTACTTTGAAAACCAACCAAAACCAACTATAGAAGACGTTAGTTTGACGCAGAACTGCAACGAAACTACTACGTGACAATCCAAGTATTTCTTTACATTTCATTTATTCTTATGTTACTTTCGTTAAAGCAAACGCTCGGCTGCCTCCGTAAACCACTATTGCGAAATGTCGGCGTTGACAGAGACAGTCGCCATTTTGGACCCGCTTCAGATATTTGAATGCTGATATCTAGACTTTAGATTTATTAACATTCAAACAAATTAAATAGTAAGCATTACACGGAGGGCTTCTATTACCATACCAAATATAAATGAAAAATACTGAAAAACAAAAAAGTTAGAAAATACGATTTTTAAAGATTGCAATTCGTAACGACCGGAAGTACTGACGACACACAAAAGGCGATTCTGCAAACCACAAAGACATGATCTATCATCTCCAATAAGTCTCCAGTTCATATCCTTAGCCATTTTCGACAAAAAGGGGCGACAAAATCGCATTTTAAAATCAGGAACTTGTCCATAACTTGGCACAAGAAGCGAATTTTCCAAATTTCTCTTCGGATGTAACAACTTCATATAATGACACATATTTTGTGAAAGTTTCATGAAAAACCGCTGAATAGTTTTCGAGAAATCCCCTGTACAAAATTTTGTCAAAAATAATAATAATAATAAGAACTAGAAAAGAAACTCGTTGCGAGCAACGAGAGGTCTTCCGTCCAAATTTAGAAAAAAAAACGCAAAATCAAAATGAAAAAGTGAGTTTAAAAATCGGAAACACGGGGGATCGAACCCGAGTCGTCAGCGTGAAAATCCATTGCGGTACCCCTTACAACTTTGGGAACCCGCTTCAAATTTTACATTCGAATATCGCAAGATTGCTTTTTTTTTAATTCCAACATACATTAAATTTTTTTTTTAAAATTCAGTTTGGAATTATAAAATGAGAGCTAGCTTGCCAAACTTTGCTCAAGATGATCACATCGGAATTTGTTACTTGAATGTTATCAGTAATTTTTAGGTTAGATAATCTGTTAGTGATGAACAGATGATACTGTTTTCATTCCTTTTTTCGATATGTATTCAACTTTTTATTCCATGCAACTCCATATACAGGCATGCCAGTGTTATATATTTCTGCACTATTGTTGCCATTTGTCTACTAATTAAGTCGGGTCACGATACGTTATTTTGTGCCAAACGTCAGAAGTAGTTCTTTAAAATGTTTGATCTATTGATGAATGATAACTTCAATGAAAATTAGATATGCATGGTCTTATAACCGGAATTTCGAGCGTTAGAAACTATATTTATCACATTGTTCATATATAATATCGTATACGGCCAAGTGACACTAAAGCAGTGAATTCGGTAAGATTTTCCACGAATTTGTATCCTGTTTACCCCCAAAGTAGAGATGAGTTACACGTTCATGAAAAGACTGGAATGTTTCACTGAAAAAAAATCACTAGCCCTCCGACGGTCTAGGAATTGATACTATTTATGTTTAATAACTTGCATTTATTACAAGAATATTTTTATAACCTTTAATAAACAATCTTTTTTAAAAAAAAAACAACGTTTTTCTTATTTTTGTCTTTTCTATTCATTTAATATGTCACAAGCCTGCGTGGAAAAATAAACAGAAGTCAAGTGAATTCAGAAACATAGTGAATATGAAGAACGCAAGTTTCTTGAAAAGCTATTTCTTATAACCATGGTTTAGGATAAGTTTTCCCTGGTGCAAAACCAAAGGTTGAAGTCGTATTTCCACTTGTATTCTACTTTGAGATGCAAACAAAAGCAATTTCAATAGACGTTTGAGGAAACCTCATATTAAAAGTATACTAAATTCAATGTAATTGCGACGTGGCAATCCAAAGAATCCTTTACATTTCATAAATCTTTTTGGTAGAAGTTTCGTTCATCTAAACGCTCAGCTTACCTTCTAGAACCCGACTTGCTTAATGGCGGAGTTTACGGAGACGCCCCGCCATCTTGGACACGCTTCAGATTTTTAAATGCGAATATCTAGTGTGTGGATTGATCAATTCTAAAATAAATTATATATTAGGCCTTTCCAGTAGAGTCTTAATTACCATTAATTATATCAAAGAAAAATATTGAAAAACAAAAAAGTTGAAAAAGTACACATTTTGAATTCACTTCCTGTAGCGACCGGAAGTACTGACGACGCAAACGAAGTCAAAATTGCACATCTATAACTCATGGTCTATTTTCTAACAAGTCTCCAGTTAAATCTGAGCCGTTTTCGAGAACATTCGAAGACAAAATTGCATTTTAAAATCAGGAAATTGCCCATACCTTGGCACTGGTAGCGAATTTTCCCAAAAAGGAATTTTATATGAAATTCAATAGTGACCTATTATTCCTGAAATTTTCATTGAAATCCACCAAATAGTTTACGAGAAATCGCCTGCACAAAATTTTGTCTAAAAAAAAAAGAATAATAATAATAAGAAGAAGAAACAATAGAATCACTATAAGGTCTTCCGTGAAGACGGAAGACCTTAATAACTAGAAAAGAAACTCGTTGCGAGCAACGAGAGGTCTTCCGCCCGATTCTGAAAAAAACCCCGCAAAATTGAGCTGAAAAAAGTGATAAAACTTGTTATGAAAACAAAGGGCATTGAACCCGGGTCATTAGCATGAAAATCCAAACCGCTTACTATTACTCTATAAGAACCAAAGCTGTAAATGTACTTGTATATACTTCTGCAACAGTACATGAGTTTTCGAATAATGAAAGGCAGGTCACTATTCATAATTTTGTGTCAAACACCACGAGTAAATCTTTTTCTTTGGAATGTTCCATTAAATAGGTGCGATAGCTTCGATGGAAATGAAACAAGAACGTTCTTATAGCTTAAATTTCAAGGTTAAGAAAGTATATTTAGCATATTTACACATTCCATATCGTATATTATACAATTATTGCTGGTTTTTGAGGTCAATACAATGATTTAGCCATCTGAGGAGCACAATATTGTACTTCGAAGATGGCTAAATCATTGTATTGACCGAAAAAACAGCAATAAATGTTTTTTTATATGATTCACTGATAAAATGATACAACTTATTTTATTAAGTCCTAGCCAAATACAAGAGAGATGTTTAATTAAAATGTGAATAAACCTTACCAGTCATATCAATTTGAAATGTTTTTTTTTTTTTTTTTTTTTTAAATCAATTTTGGTTGCCATGAAAAAAATATATAATGTCAGTCTTTTCTATGGGATAGATTTTGAAAGGAAGGAGAATTTTCTAGGAAAAATGAGTGCCAAAAAGTAAAAAAAAAAATTGTAGTTCAGTAAAAGTGTTGGAGGGGGGTCCCTGCATCCCCTCTACCACCCTCACCTAAAATATATATTCGCTTATGTTTTGTTCAGATGAAAATAAAAATCATAGTCGTTTGAA
>NW_026934020.1:0-11163 GCF_032062105.1 Saccostrea cuccullata | reverse complement strand
AATGTTACATACCTAAAAACACATAAATTATCCCTTCACAACATTTCCTGACATCGTTGAATATTGCTATTGATTCGTTTTCGGTATTATTCACTGTTGTCGGGTACATTCGATCAGCAAAACAGAGACAGGATGATGTGCTTCTCTCTGAGATGTTTCTGGCCTTTGAAGTAAGAAGATATATATCACGACAACAGTTAGGACTGGAGCAACTTGCGTTCTCAAAAGCTAACATGGTTTGTCTGAAATAGAATTAAAATTGTTTCTTATACAAATCAATTATACTATTAGATCACTCAATTTTCGCGACAACTTTTTTTCACGAGAAAGACCATCTTGCTAGCCAAAGGTTTCCGATCCGAAATCTACTCTACAATGTTGTAGAGTAGATTTCGGATCAGAAACCCTTGGCTAGCGAAGATGGAGAAAGCATTAACACTTTGTTAGCAATAACAAATTTTTACGATTATGTTTACTTATTGAGCCTTCTTTATTTTTTAGACATTTACATTTAGTCGCTACAAAAATATGTCTCTAGCTTTTCTGTCATATTTACTTATTTTATCGCACTAGTATTAAAAAATCATTCAAGATAAGTACCTTTTCCACTGTTTTTTTTTTATTGAAACACAAAATTTCTAGATCTTGTCGGAAATGAAACTGTAATATACATAAAAAAAGACAGACAGACAAACAGACAAGCCTAAATAACCATCCCCCTTTCCGTGAAATCAGGGAACAAAAAGCAAAATAGATATGTAATGATACGATTTGGCTTAAGTGAAACTCTGTTTTGAAAATATCGATAAAATCTACCATATATGTATCTACTTTCTCATTCAAAATACTCATCAAAATAACAAAATAAAAGTTCATGAATTTAAATCAAACATATTTATTTAAATCAGTATACAATACCTGCATTCAAGACCTTTTTTTATTCTCTATAGTATTCACAGATTTCCTTTGTTTGTTTTTCTTTACTTTTTCTGAGATATCTGAAGTAAACAAAAAATACAAAGTGTAGTTTACTTCAAACACCCTACGTATATGTCGAGAGTCATCTATCTTAAACTTTTCCTGGAAAATGACATAATAATGTAGAAAGGGTTATTATTTCAAACAATTGTACAATTCATATTTTTCATCATAGAGTAGTAACACCACAAAGTAAATCACTGTGTTAAGTAGGATGCTTTAAGTAGAACTACTATTGTGGGAAGGTCTAGACACCAGATTACAATATTTATTTCATCAATGTGCAGGAAACGTTACTTAAAAGACCCTTTGAAAGAAAATAAGAAGTCCCATTCCTCTCAGTTGTTGTAAACCTTCATAGACACACTGAATAATATATAATAAATTTCCTCATATCTTTGTCCCCTCAGTTGATTTAAATAATTAGAATTTATTAGGATTTAGCTCATTTAAGTTAAATCGATTAATCAAAGCTAAATAGCGTTAATGTCACTTTGGGGGTTTGTCGGGTTTTTAGCCACCCGTAGCTCATTAGCAGGGACAAGCGTGAAATGTGACGTCACGGCCACCCTGCAGTCTCCCTGCATATCCTTTTAGCATTCAGCACGTTGAAATTCACCCACCCAACCCTCCCATAAAAATGGCGTTACCTTAAAATAATAGGTTTTTCAGAGTACTTGAACTATAGGCTGTAATTATTTTCCAAGTGTCTTTTGCTGCTTCATTTCTATGTGTGTTTTTTTTTTTAGGTAAAACCCTACCATGAGAGCCAACCCTTCCGTCGCGGCTGCTGATCTCTAGAGTGAGCGGATATTCAGCTTACCAGTAGTTCTCACCTGGACTTTTCAATTAAATTCAATAATAATATAATATAATATAATATAATATAATATAATATAATAATATCCGGGTGTTCATCTGTTCCCAGGGTTCGCCTTGGAACTGTTTCCGTTTTTGTACTTGCAGTCATTATGAGTGCAGCCGTGGCCATTACCGCCAATAAACCATTATAAAAACTTGAAATATGTGTCGGTTTTCTTCTTATGTTGAACTTGATATTGCACCCTATTAAGCAAGTTTTGTCTTTAATTAATCTCCATTTTCATTTTCAATTCAATTTTGAGATACAGAGAATGACATGTTACTTATTTTGTGTTTGACGTATTGTGTTCAGTACTTTTTACTTATTATTTGTTATATGTCGATGCTCGTTTTGTTTGTAACTGTCCACCTCACACCTACACTCCTACAGTATCATACTGCTTCTTAAATTCTAAAGCGGGAAGACCGCTAATTATGTACCAAACAAATGAATTTTTTTTTATATATTTGCATTAACCTAAGTGCCGTTTCTTGTGTAATATTTCATGCAATGGCCTTGATATCGAGCGATTACGAAAGCTCAACAAGAGTTTTATTAAAACATTTTAAAACACACAAAACCGTAATTATAGGATAAGAGCTTACAACAATTCTGCATGCAATGGTTTCAGGAAATTTATGTACATGTACATTTTTTGTGATGTTTAAGCTTTCTCTTGCTGTTTTATAATGGTGTCACTCCCAACTCCAATGATAAACACTGCGTTAGGCCCGTCTTTTGTTTATGTCTCTCCCACTTTGGTCCTCGAAAAAATAGTTCACTTTTTAGATTTGGTAGAGATTGGATAAATTTTAACGGGTTGATTGTTGTTTTTGATTTTTCAAATAATTTTAAAATTGCTGTACAAATTCTCCAATGTAAATTTATGTCTTCGTAATTTAACTATATGTTTTTTTAGGTTCTTTCTCAAACAGGGATGTACAGTAATCTGAACACAAGTCCCGATGAAATCAAAATATAGCTTATAATAATCTTGACAAAGATTCTTAAACAATTAAGACAATGATTCAAATACAAAAATCAGAAACAGCTGAAAACTTGCCCCATGGCAACTTATCCCTCCACCTATATCAGTGACGGATCCAGAAATTTTAAAAAAAGGGGGATCGATCAGTTTTGGATCGGAGTAGGGAGCCACACCACACCCAAAAAACATTTATTAAATTGTGTGTGTATTTTGGACACAAAAGGGGCATTTTGAGTCCTCTGGTCCTCCTCTGAACCCAATGGATATATTATGAGTTTTATGCTTGCTCCCAATTCGTAAATTTGTCCATGGACTTTTTAGCCTAAATACTGGTGTTTGTTTGTTTAAATTTCATTCCAGGAGACAAAACATTTAAAGATATCAACTTACTTTACAGGGGAAATTAGAGGAATTAAGTTTTAATTTTTTTTATAAATGCTATTATCTCTCACAGATCAATCTAAAAAAAAATATGAACTCTTATATTAGACAAATTGGACATTACCCCTCCCGTTTATAAAAAAAAAGAATTAGTATTTGCCCCGTGGCGCAGTGGATAGAGCGTATTTAGAATAAAGGTAAAATTTGTGAGAGTGCAAGGATGTGTCAATCAAACCCATCCAAAAATTTAAAGTTTCAATAACTTTAAGATGAAACAAAATTTTTAATATATTTTTGTGAGAAATGCTATTAAAATATATAAGTCGTGATATTATACAGAAAATATTAACTTGAACAATGGTTATTTTCATTTATATGTTAAATCAATATATTCTAGTCAACAAAGACATAAAATGTATGAACATGACTAATTATTTGTTTGTTTGTGTGTTTAACGTCCCTCTGGAGAATTTTTCACTAATATGGAGACTCCACCACATATATATAGAGAGCTGTAAATTTTGTCCTATACTCGGAATTTAGGGCCATCGATTAGGGGAGATCTTTTTCGTCCCAGCACCAACTGCGACACGGGACCTCGGTTTATACGGTCTCATCCGAAGGACCGGTCTCCACGTTCCACAATACTAGTGGGATTCAAACCTGCGTCGTAAGGATCAACTCCTTACTTCGCAACTTTAGAGCAGACGCTCTATCCACTCTATCCACGGGGGCGACTACTAATTACTTTATTTTATCATAAACGGGAAGGATGATGTCTAATTTTTCCTCTTCACAATGGAAAACATTGTCAAGTGCGAATGTTAGCTCTTTTATGGCACCTGATACCACATTCGGTGTGTCCAAAGGCCTATGTTTACCCCCCCCCCCCCCCCGATTACACTTTTATTGACAAACATATTTATGGCATTATTGTGGCAACGCACTTTGAAAAAATTACGCACTTTGAAAAAAAATTTTCAAAGTGCGTTAAAATTGGGACACATTCAACGCACTATGAAAAAATTTCTCAAAGTGCGTTAAGAGTGTACATATGCATTTTTTATCACGGGGACATTGTACGCACTTTGAAAAAATATGCATAAAACAAAAAATTCTAGGCTTATATGTAAGTGATTGAGAAAATTAATTTGTAATAATTATATTTTCGAAAAACTTTTGAATTTACATGTACTCATGTAACATCATAGAGAACAAGGAGAATTAGAGGGTCTCTCAGCTTAACTCTTTTTTTCTTATACATTGTATATAGCCGTCGGTAGCAAATTGAAACCCCCCCCCCCAAAGGTAAGCCCAATTTTCAATGCCTATAATATGTATATCTTTGCAAACCATTTGTGTGTCCAATCTCCCCTTCCGGTACCGATGCCTATACTACACCCACATATATGTATTTGCATAACAACTTTCAATAAATTTTAGTTTGCATAAAATGCATGCAAACTGGAAAAAAATCACAACAGTAACTCATTTAAGAGAGAAAAGAATTTTCAAAGAATAGAAAAATCAAAATCGCTTACTTTCACATCCTGAAGTGACCGCATCACCGAAAAGTTATCAAAGGAATCAATAATTCATCATACCAAAGATTCGAAAGAATATTGACCAAGCACATTTTTTAAAAGTGCGTTAATATGGTCGATATTAACGCACTTTGAAAAGAAATATTATTTTTTCAAAGTGCGTTAATTTGGTCCCAAATTTAACGCACTTGGAAAATATTTTTCAAAGTGCGTAATTTTTCAAAGTGCATTGTAACATGGCATTTATAACTGTCAAATATTTTTATAATTGTTAAATTAAAAGTTTAATAAAATGTTACCTATTTTAATGGCCTAGATTTATATTAATATATTAAATACGAGGGTTCTTCAATAAATAATGTCCTGAACTCTATGACATACAATAGAGATATCATATGTCATCAAGCTTGGGTTTCTCTTATGATTGAATCTTTAATGAATTGATATCAGTTTATGTGACCACTTTTCATCTCATTTTTTCAGCGTGAGAAGCTGGAAAACAAGTGCCAGGTAAATTTAGATGATAGCTCACTTGGTTTCTGACTACTTCCCATGTAAAACTGCGTTAGTGTCCACTTCCCATCTCATATTTTCATTGCGAAAAAATGCCAAACAAAGGCTATTAAAGAACTGTATCAAAAAGAATGGTAAAAAATCAGTAAACTAGAGTGAAATTAAACGCTTCATTTAAGCTACTGTAAAACTTGATAAGAATCCCAAAAATATATTCACTGCTATTTGAGAAATAAATAGCAACCAATGCCTGTTTTATAGACACATGAGCAGGTGGATTTAAATGAACAATTATGATATAATAGGCATCAAAAATGGGCACCGTCTCTGGAGACAAGGACTTACAAGAAGCAATTTCTGTTTGCAAAAATTCAACAAATTATCACTTATGATGTTTGATTAACTTTAAAACACATAGCAAAAATAGGAATCAATTTGGGGTAGTTCACACTATTTTAAAGAAACATTTGACACTAAAACGCTATGTAATCACTGGTCACTTATGTTTTAAAAAATGAATGAAAAAGACATCGTGTAAGAATATCTAAACAATTACCGGGTATTTTAAAAAATCAGAAATTGTAGTTATACACGTTTGTCTGAAATTCAAACAGATAATGAAAGTTGAATTTATTGCTTTATTACCCTCAAAACATTTTTAAAATAAAATGCACTTGACAAAAACAGCCTGAGGTCTGAAAAGAGCAAAGAATTAGAGGAGGACAAAGACAATTTTATATGCTTTTTAAAAAAAAATTAATGGTCTTGTCCAAACCCACACGCCATAAACAGTAAAGGAGTTTTGGGGATAAACAGAAAGGTAATATTTTGTCACACAATAATATTCACCAGATTGGTCACCCTTTGACTTGGTTCATTTTGCAAACTTGAAAAAACATCTTTCAGAAAGAGGGAACAATTCCAGAAAATCACAGGATCTGCCATTATCCAGTATCCGAGGGCCATACTCAAAAATGAGTTATAAAAACAATCAGAAATTGGATAGTAATGTTACGGACATGTTTTAATTAAAAGAGAATAATTAAGACTAAATTATTGAAAAGCGTCTTTTGTTTCTTTCCGAGCACCGAGGACATTGATTATTGAAAAGCTCTCGTATGTCTAAATGATGATCAATAGAAGACTTATAATACCGTATAAGTGGAAATTTTAGCGAGACGCAAATTTAGCGATTTGTCCTTAAAATCTGGTAATTTATTTTTAGCGAGATGTTAATTTAGCGATTTCAAAATGCACATTAAAGTAGCCATTAGAAAAAAAGCAATTAATTTTTAGGATATCTAATTTTAGCATCTCGGCACCCTCGCTAAAAATGCCAAAATTAAATCCTCGCTAAAAATTCTATTTATACGGAAGTTTAAAATACAAACCATTTGAAAACAAGACAACAGAAATTTATTAGAAACATTTAGTGTACAATGTCTCTGCAGTTAATCTTATCTATCAAATTTGAAGCTTCGTTAAGAAAGGTTTCGTTGAAAAGGGTTTCTTCTCGCTGAAAAAAGTCAGGTGATAACTTCACAGTATTGAGGATATTCGCTGGTTATCGAATGTCTTTGATTTTGGTTTCTCGTCGGGGTTACTGGTTCTACGTATTCAGTTACTGGATCAGTTTCTTCTAGATGCACATCTAGCTGTGCATATACACTATCACTTTGTCTTTGCACGTCTCCAGCGGTCACGTATCTATAAAATAAAGGTACTTACACTTTTCAATATTTGCGCCCCTAATTTTTCGCGTTACTGCTTCAATAATATGGTGCACATTAGCAGTACAATTTTCTATTGTTTTAACTTTATTCTGTGAGGTCAAGACTCTGCTAGAATGGATTTTTTTCTTTTTTTCAAAATGATGCTAACTTGCCAATTGTTAATGAATAGATAAAGCAATCCGTTTTTTATGAGACATAGAGGAAAAGAAGGTCGGTGGGTGTAAATATTGTACTGATTTAAAAAAAAACTCAGGTGAAGTAAAAATAATTACATAAAAATCAAGGAATTCTGGCCCTTTGTAAATTGCAACTCTTTTCATGGATTGTTCTCAAATCATTCACTCTTTCTTTATGGGTATTTGTGCCAATTTATCGAAATTCGTTTCTTTAATTGTTATGTTCGCAAATTGTATTCCTAGATCTTGTGTCATCAAATAATCTTAAAGCGCTTATACATAATTAATTGTTTGAAAAAAATAAACTTCTTTTTTTCAAACTTTTAATTCTATATCCAAACTCAAATCTTCTAGATATGGGGAGAGGGGGATTTTTTCCTCAAGAAGTAAATATTTAGCTACATTAATTAGGAAAATTTACCAAATTGCCTCAGGTTGGGAAAGACCTTTCAATGAACATTTTCATAGTGGAGGAAAAGATTATGTCAAAAATAAGAAAGACACCCTCCCCCTTCCCCACTTCCCATTTCCAAAAAACACGCCTTCAAAACAAGTTATCTTTACTATTTGATGTTAATTTACTTAGGGCCACGAATGGGGGTTTTTTCCCCGTTTGTGACTTTTCTCCAAGCAACTTAAAACATAGTAAGTAATAGGACAGAAAGTGGGATGTTTATGTCAGACTAAAAGAAAGGCCGTATTTCCAGTACAGAGGGCAGGTTCCTCTCTGTTGATTGCTGTTGAAATCAAGCCCCAGTGGTCTCTACATCATAAATAAATGTGGGTTTCTCTTTTGGGTATCTATCTAGAAAAAAAAACCATTTTGACGTGTTATTATGAAATAAAATTTGATTCCCTCTTTTTGGTTACAGGTTAAGAAATTCAAATTAGCAACTGAGTATAAATTTCTAAGAATATTTAAAATTTTATTTTACTCATACTTTTTTTCTATATTTCATAAATCAATCAAATCAAACTTGTTCAGTTTGTATAATAAAAAGAAAATATGTTCTTACAAATGTTAGGTCCTTTAATTTACCTAAGTAAACAAACATTTCACCACCACAACACTGATCGGTGTATAACCTTGTTATTGATTGGTTTCTGTTGTAATAAAGGTTTGTCAAATTAATTCCCGGAAAACGGTACAGGAACTGCATTGTATGTATGTTACACTCCTGACGTCTTGTGAAGAGAGATGAATTGGCGACAGCAGTTTGGGTAAGAGCAGGTAAAAGATTCAAACTACCATTCTTTCTCTGCATTAAAAGTATTGATTGTTCCCATTTAATAAATCATTCACAGAAACAGGTAGAAAACACCCCTTATGGTACCAGATCTCCTTTTTCGGTGAGACTATCATATATATTTGCTTTGGCTGAGTATTTAAATCCTAGAAAACCTTTCTCAACAAATTAGTCTTATCTAAAATAAGTTTGACTGATTTTTGTTTGACTGCCATCTGAGAAATTTCACCCATGTTAAGACGTTTTCCCCTTCTTTGAAATGTCACAAATATAGAATTTGCTTAGGTACTGTAAAAATCCCAGTTTGTATTCAAAGAATTTTGATTTAAAGAAGATATACATGATTATAGTAAAATTAGGAAAACATATTACTCGTTTTCATGCTATGGATAAAAAGATATTTCCTTTATATCCCGTTTATTTTGTTGTAGTTGTCCAGAAAAAATAACCTTGGCTATGTGAACATGGAATATTATATTACAGCTCTACAACGTAACACAAGACGACTTATGAAGTGCCTGGACGGCGGAAGAAAAAAGTATTTGCTTACCCAAATTGAAAAAGAGTTATGTATGAGAGTTGGGCATTTGTGTAAACCATTTATGAAAATTTGAAAAGGTTTCCCTTAATTATCTAAAAAAAAGGAAATAAATTTAAAATGTTACATCCTTTGACATCTTGTAATTTGTGTCTCAGTCTGTTTATAATATTGTATTACAACAAGCTTAGTCTGTATTTCTTAACTGCAGCAAAAGGGTCCAAGAAACTGAACTTATCTGATTGCAAATGATCTCGCAGTGGAAAACGTTATACAATAGATGATAACAGAAAAAAAAAATACCCCGTATACTGAAACTCTTTAGGAACAAAAAAACCCCCAACACAGTCCTGCTTGTACCTCGGTATTTGATTATTAATAAGCAATCAATGTAATCCTTAAGAAAATAATGAAAAATTAGAGGTAAAAGTATTATTAAAAAATATCGATAAAAAAAGAAAAATGTTTACTTATTATAATGATCAAAGAATTTGCAAAATGTTGACTTTTAACGAAGAAGTTGAAAACCTATAACATCAACTTTTACTTTGTAAACGACCAGGTTACGAATTAATTTTTTTAACATGCTGTTGCAAAGCAATTCAACACCCCATGCTAGGTTCTGAATAAATATATCATCACATTTGTCAATTAGTGAAAATGTTGGGGCTGCTTCATACATGTATAACGTAAATATAAAACATGATAAACTAGTGCTAATTGTAACGGGGACCGTTACAATGTTCCCCAAACGCTCCCCAACGCCCATTTGGTGCCATATTCCCTGTAACTTCATTAAATAAGACAAACTCTATACATTTGAGACTTTAAAACGTTTACCCAAAAGTGTATCAAGTTCATTAAATTTGAGCAATGCACGCGTGCGCATGTGAATGCATGTGCATTATGACCATATCATCTTGTCTACACAATATTAAAGTATTTAATCCCAAACGATTAAAATATATGGTAATTGAATTGTTATTTTGATTTTACTCATTTCACGTGCACGCACATGCATACATGAGCATGGTGACCACACCCTTGTAAGGTATTACATCTATCTATGTTCTAAATCCCATCCCGTTTGGTTGAAAACCAAGGGGGTTTTAGCTGTTTAAAGTTTCAGCCAATCAGATTGCAGCACACGTACACGCACGTGTATGCATGTGCATAGTGACCATACCTTCTTGTAGAAGTCCATTATATCTATCTATGTTCCAAAACCCCTCCCGTTTGGGTTTAAAACCAAGGGAGTTATAGCTATTTAAAGTTTAAGCCAATCAGATTGTAGCGCACGCGCATGCACGGTTTTCATGATAATTGCTATATATCATGTTGTAGGATATCCTATTCCATGGCTATGTTCAAAATTTCAAAGGATTTGTCAAAAAACAAGAAAGATATTGAGACTTTAGTTTCACCAAACAGAGCGAAGCGCACGTGCATGCGCGTGAGATCTTGCATTTTGACCATGTCATATTGCTACGCTACTAAATACCAATTATAGTTTCAAAGCATTTCATCAAAAAGGTAAAAAGTTACGCCTATATCAATTAAGGTCAAGATCTAGTAAATGAAAGGTGCCTACAGATTTATCAAATTTGAGAAATAAATTCCTTTATTGATGCCTTACAAATTTAGCTTGGTCAAATAAGTGTTTCGGGGATAATTTTTGGTAAACAAGATGAAAAACTGTATTTTGAACTGTCATTTTCAATGAAAAATTAAGAAAACCAGTCATAAATATGGAAGTTTTTTTCAAATTCGACAAAGGAAATGTATCCAGATTGCCTACAGTCTATCAGAAAACGGTAATTAGTTCGTTCATGGCCTTTTCTTTAAATCAGTATCAAATTTAATACATTCCGGTTTACTTTTCATATGATTTGAAATTGAATGTCATGGAAATACCCTATTTTTTAAAAATTCTACTAAAGCCGTAAAGTTCGGGGAAAAAAAAAGTTGAAATTGATTATGACGTCATAATAAATCTAGCACCAAAAAGTTAGTCTAAAATTATTTACTAGATCTTGACCTTAAATCGGTCATTTCACGTGTTGCACGTGCGCGCTCTTGCAAGCACGTGCGCGCAAAATGACCTTTGTTGCAAATCTACATAACATGTCTACTGACCCTAAAAAGGTTTTACCTAAATCGGATGTGTAGTTTACAAAATCACTCCCGGACAAAAAAGTACCCA
>NW_026934019.1:0-11311 GCF_032062105.1 Saccostrea cuccullata | reverse complement strand
ACGCAGAACTGTGACAACGTTATCCTTACGATACATAATAGATGACTTGAGCTACTAAATCTCTCCGTAAAGATTAAGGATGACTTAAGATTCCTCAAGACGCAAATTTAATGAGAGAAGGAAAAGAATCAATAATCACCAGGCTCAGTTTACAGAGAGAAAGGTTAAACTTAGCCAATTGTAAATATAATTATTTTTTTTATTTAGACATTAAATATTATATCTGAAGCGGAAGAATCACATTTCGTCAGGTACGATTATCGGGTTTGGTCTAATTCATGGACACCCTGTATAGAATACATAAACTGTAAGTTGATGCTGATATATTACGGTGTTTTATTAAATTTTACTGGCAGAAGATCTCTAACATTTCCTGGGCTCGAATCGAATTATTGTACAGAGACGAAAACCCCGAGATTTAACTGGCACAGAGGGATGATATTTAGTTTGATCGATATTTTCCCCCTCTCGCTTCCTTGTTCAGCTAAGTGATTTATGTCCTCATTGACTGTCCATTACATTTTTCCATTTCTGCAGGACATTTTATTATTTGTAATTAATCATTATTACTATCGTTATCTATCTTATATCTACGTTTATCTAGTTACACTTATCAGGTAATTTTGTAAGCAAGAAATTTTATACGATTTTCTGAAATGTTTTATAGTCAATAGCTAAGCTCTCATCCAAGAATTTAAAAGAAAAAAAGCACAAAGTATGCGCGAGTGCAATAATTTCAGAGTACTTAAATTCCACACTTTTGCATTACCACAGTTCAAGGTTGAGTGCACTTTTGTTTCAAGATAATTGATTTTTACTGAGCAAACCCGACTGCAAACAAATCTTTAACATTCCAATGCTTTAATTTTTAAAACCTAACAAAACAGAAAAACTGAAACCAAACATAATTAAGATCCTTCATGTT
The DNA here is from genome assembly GCF_032062105.1 of Saccostrea cuccullata. Taxonomy (NCBI): domain Eukaryota; kingdom Metazoa; phylum Mollusca; class Bivalvia; order Ostreida; family Ostreidae; genus Saccostrea; species Saccostrea cuccullata. The sequence continues at coordinate 10,386 of NW_026934019.1, read as the reverse complement.
AAAAATTTCAAAACGTTGAATATTTTCTACATAAAACTGAATTGTCTGTGAATTGCATGTGCGATTTTACGTTGAAAATTCTACTTTCCCTTTAGATATCGTTCAAATCCCCAATTTTTACATTTCAAAAAGATATTTTAATCACATATCATAAGCGTTGGAGGCAAATTTAATGGGGGTGGGGGGCTAAACCACAAAAAAGGTAAGCCCCAATTATCAAAGCCTATATTACGTCTATCTTTGTAGAAAAAATGGGGATGCCCCCTCCCCCCTCCCCTCAATACCGAAACCTATGCCTTTAGTGAAATACTAGTATATAAAAACACCCCTTTGACCCCTCACTTTTGATAAACATTGATTTCCAGCGTCCATACCTTTAAATACCATTATCGAACTTCAGAGTTTCAAAAGAATAACACTTCATTTAATTGTTCATTGATAGGACTGTATGATTTAAGATAAGTATACTACACCGATTTGATTAATCAGTCATTTTCATAACACACGCCCCCAGAACTGTATACTTTATCATTTGCTATTTGTTGAACTATATTACACTGGACAATATGAATTAACATGCATTGTGTGAAGATCAAAGTTTACTCACTTGAATTACTGATAACAAACCAAGGGAAGGAGATATCCCGGCTCCCTATCCACCCTCCGGAGACCCCGACCCGGTGCTGCTGAACTGACCGTAAACCGGTGGTCAGACAGATAAACCTCCTCAATCCAAAACACCTAGATATGTGAGATATTTTGCGTTATCTTACTCTAAAACCGTAGCGAATGTAAACAAATACAAAAGAGATTTAATCCGGTGGGCGCACTGAAGGGTAGACATTGCATTGTGAGAAAGATTACACGCCATTTATCTATTGTCTACATACCATATTTACACTTTAAAATCCACCAGAAAAGGAAGATACTATGTAGAGGCAGTCTAAATTAACACTAAAAATAAACTTAAGCGCTGAATTGTTTGCCAATAAATCCCAGGTTTGGATTTGTTAATTATAAAAACAACGACAATTTTAAGTAATTAATTAAAAAAAAAACACTGGACTTTTTGTTACGCCGCCTTTTTGGGGTGGTTTTGGTGGGGTGCTGATATTAAGCTTACATTATGCTTATTTTTATCTTCAACATTCAACTTAAAAGAACAACAACTAGCACACTTGTACACATCAAAGATCAAGTATGTTTAGGATCTTCAGAACAGTCAACCGAGACCGCGCTTTGATTTATTCCAACTGATCAATTCTGATCATGAGCAGCTAGATTCTTGACATTAGAATCTAGCTAATTGATTCAAAAGAATGAGGTCTCTGTTTAAGGCAGCATACAGTATAGCAGAGCCACAGAAAGACTAACAGAACATACTTGAATAACCATTTACGACAAATTCTTCTTCGAAACTCGATTTTATTTAAAAATCATCCTTCGTCTATTGATTTCTTTGAATTCTAAAGACGTGTATAATTTTAAAATAAGGTTCACGAAGAAAACTTTTCACGAGTAAAATTAAGAAGGTTGTAAAACTCAAGGATGCTTCAGGTGTCTAGATACAGATTTGAAGTTAATTTTTCTGTATACTATTTTTTTTAAATATTACACCTGGAAATTATTGAAACTTTAAATTTTGAAACATGTTCTATTTACTAATCCTTGCATTCCAATTAACAAAGTAAACACCTTAATACTTCACAAAAGTAGAAATTTTGTTGTATATATTAAAGAAAAATATTAAAACTTAAAAGTAGGAAAATAAGAAAGAAAAAAAGCAAAACCAAATGCAACCAACCAGTATTGTCAATCCGTGCTCAGTAATGTGTGCTGAGTTTTACAGTCAAATAGAAAACAGGAAAAGAAACGTAAACTTTAACAATAACAGGGCTCTTGTCCTGTTTACAAATTCAGTTTTCGAGACCATTTTGTTAAACTCAGCACACATCACTGGACATGGGCAGACAAGCTGGTGAGTTGGTTTGCTTTTCTCACATATCTTATCAACATTTCTATTTTTTTTACTATTAAGGATTTAATCTATAGTTTTTAATACACCCGGTTCGATAGATCGGAAGCACATATTGTTTTTGTCCCGTCTGTATGCTTGTCTGTCTGTTGTCAACTTTAACAATCGTTAATTGTAATCGTCAATCATAATTATGGAAAGGACTTATATCGGCAGTGCCTGCTGTCCGATCCTATTATGTTCAATCATAATAAAATATTTTTTTAAATTAAATTAACTTTTGAACCACGAAAGATACAGACTTCATATTTCAAGTGCCGGTATGCTTTCTCTGCTATAAAGCTCTTTCAAATGACAACAAGGTCAAAGACCTTGTGACCTTTACTTTTATGCTTAAAATAGCTTTTTCGATTCTTCGCCATAACTTTGGAACCATGGGAGATAGAGACTTCATATTTGGTATGCATACTTTACTAATTAAATTCTTTCAAATGGCCCCAAGGTTAATGACCTTGTGACCTTGACAGTGACTTATATGCTAAAAATAGCTTTTTTCAAACTTTGTTGCCACCAGTTGCATAGTGTTTCACAAACACATCTTGTTTAAATTATATTAACATCACATGTAAAATGCTATAGAAATATATGTATTGAAACATGTAGTATAAAGACAATATCAGAAAATGTTAACTTCAAATCTGTGTCCAGCCCCTTTAAATCAAACAGCTCAATGTGATCGATATTTATTTTATCCCAAAACAGTTTCCTATAATGTAGGTCTTTCTGTGTGTAAAGCTAATGTATTTGAAAGTTTGATCTTTAAATCGATATTTCTATTTTAAATGTCTAAAATTTTCACCATATATGTAACAAATAATTAAAAAGTCTATTTTTTTTAAAATGCACAATTTTAATTCTATCTTAAAGTAAAGAACCAAAATAAATAATGTTTGAAATTTTATCATGTCATACGATGTGCTCTTTTTTGTCACCTGAATTACTCAGGTGGCCTATAATAACTGCTATCCGTTTTTGTCTGTCGTCTTTCGTAGTGTGTAAACATTTGAACATATTCAGCTTCTTATCTGAAACAGGTTAACCAATTTTCAACCAATTCTATGGATGAAGGGGAACAGAAAGCGTGAACATCAGGGTCCCTACGACGTTAGAGGCCAGACGGGTTTGTCAAACGCACTAAAATTTACGCAATCTTTAAAAATCTTCTGAAATGGACACCAAACAGTCAAACTGTTGACATGATTGTAATAGGCAGTGAGCTCCCTTCAAAAATTGTGAAATTCATGGATCCAGGGTCAAGGGTTCTGGTGTTGGGGTGGGGCTGTATAGATCATATTGTGAACGTGCATTATTTCTTAAGTATTAAACAAACTAAGTACTAAATTTTGATAATCAAGAGTTCCTCTTTAAAAATTGTAAATTTCATAGCGCCAGGGTCAGGAGTTCCGGGGCCCGTTTCATCAAAGGTCTTACGCCCAGTCGTAGCGCTACGCCGGCGTAAAGTCGGGACTAGCACGAAGATTGGCATTTCATTAAAGGTACTTGGACACAGATTTTAAGTTATTATTTTCTCTATAATATTACGACTTATTTATTTATACAGAGAAAAATGACACAAAACTCAATATAGAATTTATATTTATTTATTATGGCGAGTATTGGCCGTGGCACAGTACAAAATTGTGGGACGCCATTTCAATGGGGCGAACCCACCAAATTCTAACATCAACAATGTGTGTTTCTTTTTTCTAACCGTCCCGGGTTAACCGCGGAGGGTCAGCACACATACAAATTGTTCAAATCAAATCAATCAATCAATCATTCAATCAATCAATCAATAAGTCATATCTCAAATTCCAAATATCAAGCATATCAACTTATTTTATCAAATCTTGTAAATCATATATCATTAATATCTCAAACTTCATAGATCAAACATCTCAAACTTCAAATATCAACATTTTTCATATTTCAAACCTGTACGATGTAGTACAGTTCTAAAGTATATATTACTGTCACCAAGAGTAAGCTTATTAGCTTAGTTTACATTAGCATTAGCATTTCAACAAGGTGACAGTTTATAACAAGTTTCACACAAACATTCAGTTATCAGTTGATTTGGTGTGCGCAGACGCTTCACACTAATGACTTCTCCTTGAAAAAGTGCCACGACAGTTTCTTTTAGTTTTAAATATCAATCCTATGACCAACTATATGCTACCGATTTGGTTTTATAAACGATAGAAAGTTTCACAATTTTGCAACACTATTCGGTACGGATAATGCACAGAGACACTTTAGCGCATGTTTAGCACAATCCTTGAGGCTGGCAATGGACTTGATGTGGGCATCATGTGGTAGATTCTTCACTTTAACTTCTCCTTAGACATCACCAGGATATTTTTTCTATGGGTATAAGGTATTCATCTCGGCAAGCAGATCAAAGCTGTTTCACTGCAAAATAAAGCAAAGAACCAAGCAGCAGAATATCATTCTTTACTTAGAGAAAATGGAACATTCTAAAATAAGGTAGTGGGAGGGCGGGTTTTTAAAGTTGCAAAACAAAATTTCATGTATTTTATTTCTACTCTGAATAAAATTATTTTTCTTGATAAAAGTTTTATATTTCTCATTAAAACACATCAAAATTGCCACTTTTTCTAAGGATTAAGAATAAAGTTAAAATTTGTGAAAGTGCAAGGATGTGTCAATCAAACCCGCCAAAAAAATTAAATTTTTAATAACTTTTAAATGGAATAAGATTTTTAATTAATTTTTGTGTGAAATGCTATTAAAATATATAATTCGTGATATTATACAGAAAAAATGAGAAAATATTAACTTCAAATCTGTGTCCAAGTACCTTTAAAGAGTGTATCGTCACGCCTGACTAAATTTAGGCCAAAATTTTACGTCTACTCATGGGTAGGCGTAAGTTAGGGCGTAAAGTTAAAATAAAACCTTTTTATTAATTTTAAACAATTTAGCGAGTTCTGAAGAAAAAGTACGGTTCTAAGAAGAATTTAAAATACAAACAATGCATTTTTTAATTATACATATTATAAAGAGGGGGGGGGGGTGTTGTTACAACTACTTGGGGACATAGTTGATTTGAGTAATAACGTACTTAATATTTTCATAAATTTCTGCTGAGAAGAAAAGCTTGTCTTATTATAGATTTCTTCGATCACCATTTCTTACGTTTTGACAATGCATTCATATAATTATATACATTTGATTGTGGTATTGTATGTTTAGGGTATTGTAAATCAATATACATATATAACTATATTTCTACACCCCGCTTGAAAAGCGGGAGGGTACATGTATATACTATATAGTAATCGGGATGTCCGTCCGTCCGTCTGTTACGCTTTGGGGGTATGTGGCAACGCACTTTGAAAAAATTACGCACTTTGAAAAAAATTTTCAAAGTGCGTTAAAAATGGGACAAAATCAACACACTTTGAAAAAGTTTTTCAAAGTGCGTTAAATTTGGGACATACTCAACGCACTTTGAAAATTTTTTTCAAAGTGCGTTAAGAGTTTACATCAATATAATTTTACCATTGAGACACTTAACGCACTTTGAAAAAAAATATGTAAAAACAAAAATTCTGGATTTGGATTTTAGAAATGGAAAGATTCAGTGTTATTTATCTTTCAAAAAAACCTTTTGAATTGATTTACTTCCGTCGAGAAGAGGAGAAGACAAGTAGAAAATCTCAGCCTAACTCTTTCTCTTTCAATACACAGGCGTCGGTAACAAATAAAACGGGTGGAGGGGAGTAATAAGCCCAAAAAGCTCCCTTCTCTTGCCATTCGCCCGGTTTCGATGCCTACACGTATGCTATACCCAAACAATGGATCTGTATTTACACCGGTGTGACGTTGAAAACTATCAATAATTGAATGAACTTAAAACAGATGATGGCTAGAAATTTTTAAATACAGTAAAATGTATGAGAAAGAAAGAATTTTCATGGTTTTGAAAAATTTATTTGTCCCTTTTTCTTAAGATAAATGCTATGCTTTAAGTCATTCACTTTTAGCCCCCCCCCCCCCCCCCCAGATATAAATATATATCCCCCCCCAGCTGTTTCCATTAATTCCAGTAATAACAAACAAAGAAAGCATTTTATTTTTTCAATAAATGCTATATCGTCTTATTACAGATTAGAAATTTTAAAAAAGAAACGAAATAATGGTTTTAAACAATCATCTCTCTATTTTGTCTAAAAAAAACATCTCCCTTTTATAATATTTATCAAAACCTAAAATATTTAAAACATCAATATCTCAGGTTCTGAAGTGTCCGTATCATCAAAAAGTTATTCAACCAAATTCAATTATTACTCAGACCGATTATTTGTAAGAATATTCATAAAGCTTTACATTTTTCAAAGTGCGTTAATATGGTCGATTTTAACGCACTTTGAAAAATAAATTTATTTTTTCAAAGTGCGTTAGCTTGGTCCCAAATTTAACGCACTTTCAAAAATTTTTTCAAAGTGCGTAATTTTTCAAAGTGCGTTGTAACAGGGGTACCCATCTCTATCCACAACTACTCTCATACACTGTACCACTGATTGAAATTTGATGAAACTTTCACAGAATCTTTATTACATATTGCCATTGTCCTTATTGTACTTTTTGATCCGACACAAATTTTGGGTTTCCCACAGCAAAACATGGACACTGCCACTATATTCATATGGGAGGCGGGAGGTGGGTATCTTTTATTGAACTCATTGCTTACGGTACCTCTAGTTATATTTTCTGTTTCAAGAGACCCATTAAAATTATCTATTTTGAAAGAAAATATTTTCCCAAAAACATATTTTCTGAAAAACAAAAATTAAAATAAAAAAACCAAATCGGTTTCAAAAGCACAGTAATCCTCTTTCTGGTAATTTTCTACATTTAAGAAAAAATTATTTAAAAAAAACAACCCATCTTAAAACCATAGTTTTTGTAATGTTTGAAGAGTCCATTTCTTATTTACTTCTCGTCCACATGTGTGGATCTAGAGGGGGTCGGAGAGAGGGTTCAGAACCTCCCGAATTTGCAGATTAATTAACAAACAATGTACAGAGTACTCTGTTAAGGATGAAAGTAATTATTTTTCTAGGTATCTGGGACAAGTGAAGTTCCCGGCGAATCTAAGACGGAGCCCAGGGAGGGGGGTGTCATATAACAATAAACATAAGAGATTTTTAAAATGGGGAAATATATGATTGCTTTTATAATATCGATGTAAGACGGTGATAATTACACAGTTAAGTTCAAGAATGAATTATTCGTAATTTTTTTCTCAGAAAACATTGATCTGATGCAGAAGACATCTTTAATTTTCATGATTTTATGTAAATCTTACACAGAATAAGATAATCTGAGCGCATATAAAGCACATATAAGATGAAAATATACACGTTTTTGATTTCCTGCACAACTTACGTTTTTAATGAAAACAAAATAAAGAGAAGCCGTAACTTAATTTTAAAGACAGAGACCACACACGCAAGAATTTTTTGTAAGAATATCTTTGTAGTCATTTTTCCGAATCTCTCTAGAGAGGATTATCTTACATGTACCTTAGTAGTAAACGTGTAAATTTATTTCTTGACTCAAAATGTGTACACGTGTAAACCGTTTGTATGTTGTATTCATTATTGTTACTTGCATATACATTTCCTATGAAAATTTTTAAATATTAGTCAGTATTTATCGAATCATGAAATTTATTATCAAAGGCGAAGTCATTAACCTGTATCAATTTCAGGAAGAAGGAAGAGGGGGTGGGGTGTCTTCCAAAATAAATAGTTTAGCTTAATTTCGAAACACATGTACATGTACGGTCCATTTCTTCCTTTCAATTTATATGACTTTTATTATTGAAATGTTGTAAAATACGGCGCCGCGGGAGGGCCAGGTAAAAAAAATATTTTTATTTGTTCGGACAAATTAGAAATTCGTTCGGACGAATTAGATATTCGTTCGGACAAATTAGTTATTTGTTCGGACAAATTAGATATTTATTCGGACGAATTAGATATTCGTTCGGACAGATTAGAAATTCGTTCGGACAAATAAGATATTTGTTCGGACAAATTAGATATTCGTTCGGACGAATTAGTTATTTGTTCGGACGAATTAGAAATTTGTTCGGACAAATTAGAAATTCGTTCGGACAAATTAGAAATTCGTTCGGACGAATTAGATATTCGTTTGGACAAATTAGAAATTCGTTCGGACGAATTAGTTATTCGTTCGGACGAATTAGATATTCGTTCGGACGAATTAGATATTCGTTCGGACAAATTAAAGAAAATGTGAACAACTGTCAGGACACCGCGATTAATGTGCGATTTGCACCAAGACCTTTCATTTCATTTTGATTCTGTGCAAAATAACTTTAATGAACATCATTATCAATAAATATTTTGAAGATAAGTCGTTTTAATGTTGATCTCTGTCTTATAATTTTTAAGTACATATTCACTACCCTGCATTTATTAATCATGACATGTAAATGATTTTTGAAATACATTTCTGATACATATGTCGCCGATATGTGGCAGAAATATTTCCGATTCGGCGTAAAACATTCAATCAATCAATCTGGTACAGATGCGGTGTATAAAATGAAAAAAAGTCCTCACTGAGTTTTTAATTAAATATTCCTGTTTGTGAATTAAGAAAACTTCACAAAAATGAACCTGTTCGTATTGATCCCAGGTTGTTACCTATGACTCGCGAGCCGGTGAATTAAGATGTCAACCGGTCAATCTGGTATATTCCCTAGCTAGTCAATTTCTAATTTGTCCGAACAAATAACTTATTTGTCCGAACAAATTTCTAATTTGTACGAACGAATATCTAATTCGTCCGAACGAATATCTAATTCGTCCGAACAAATATCTAATTTGTCCGAACAAATAACTTATTTGTCCGAACAAATTTCTAATTTGTACGAACGAATATCTAATTCGTCCGAACGAATATCTAATTTGTCCGAACAAATAACTTATTTGTCCGAACAAATTTCTAATTTGTACGAACGAATATCTAATTCGTCCGAACGAATATCTAATTGGTCCGAACGAATATCTAATTCGTCCGAACGAATATCTAATTCGTCCGAACAAATAACTAATTCGTCCGAACGAATTTCTAATTCGTCCGAACGAATATCTAATTGTCCGAACAAATAAAAATATTTTCTTTACCTGGCCCTCCAGCGGCGCCGTAGTAAAAATTAAATTTATTTCTTATAAGAAACATGTCTCCTACATGACACTGTAAACCCATGCATGTTTCAGTCAGTGCAAGCATTTATTAATCTATAATTTGTGTTATTCTGTACTTTGACGTGCTACAATTTATACATGATTGTACGCATTGGGCAATGTTTATGTTTTTGCGCCTGCGCAATGCAACGTTGTCAAGGACTTAGTCCTGTGACTAAGCGTATCTTTTACGACTAGACTTACGCCACTTGGTGAAACGCAAATTACGCCCGACTAAATTTTGCGTAAGCCCCGGAAGTACGCCTACGTTAAGGCTTAAATTTACGACCTTTGATGAAACAGGCCCCTGGTGTTGTTCACTCTTGATTACATATTGATTGAAACGTGTTTTATTGACTCATCCCTGCACTCTCACAAAGTAAACCTTATCCTCAATATATAAGAAAAGTAGAAATCTTGTGTATATTAATGAAAAATATTAAAACTATAAACTAGAAAATTAAAATTAGGAGAATGAGAATTCAAAGCAAAACCAACCAACAAGTATCGTCAATCCGTGCTCAGTAATGTGTGCTGAACAGTAAAATAGAACACACACACACACACACACAGAGAGAAACGTAAACCTTGATAGACAGAAACTTCAATTTGGTATGCTTACCCATTAATTAAGCTCTTTCAAATGACACCAAGGTCAATGACTTTGTACCTTTTTTTGATTTTTGGCTTAAAAATAGATTTTTCGAACCTTCGCCATAACATTTAAACAATAGGAGAAAGAGGCTTCATACCTAATACGCGTGCTACACTAATTAAGTTCTTACAAATGACATTAAGGTCAATGAATCTTCGACTTAACTTTTGAACCATAAGAGATAAAATCTTCATATTTGGTATAATATCCACTAATTAAGTTCCTTCAATGACACCAAGGTCAATACTGTGACCTATATGCTAAAAAAGCTTTATGAACTTTGTTGCCGCCGGGTGCATAGTCTTTTACAAACAAATCTTGTTTAAATAATATTTTCATGTAAAATGCTAAAGCATAAAATATGAGAATATATTACTTCAAAACCATCCCAGGTCCTTTTAATTCATTTAGATACATTGTGGTCTATGTTAATTTAATCAGAAACAGAT
>NW_026934018.1:0-11156 GCF_032062105.1 Saccostrea cuccullata | reverse complement strand
ACAATGGGGGGGGGGTAAAGGCTTCTAAATAACTAGTATTCTACCTATAATTTTTAACCCAGTAAATTTTAAGATCCCTCCCTCAAAACTGCAGACATTAATTGCTTCCGCACGTCTCCCAGGGGAAGAATCACAGATTAATGTTAATTCGGCTTTTATTGAGTTTGCTATACGGAGAGAATGCTAAGGTTTTCTTGGCATGCTCATTTGAACGGCTGATGAAATTGAGTTTGACATTGCGCTATCATAAAGTTTAACGCACGATAATTCTACACGAGAGGGCTAAAATAGTGAGAGGGCTAAAATATAAAGGCTTTGCCTGCTGCCCAATCGGATTTTCCGATTCACTTTTCTCAGTTTATTGGTGAATAAAATTTTATATAATTAAAAAATAAGTCTACCGGACACCAGTGGACGAGGACTATCGAAATTGACAATTTTATTTCACATTGTACAAAGGAAATATAGGAATTACTGTCTAGCTAGTATAGTATGCCAGGCGATAGTGGAAAATGCGGATAATGTATGCATTTATAACGGGCTTCGCCCACTATTGTCGTGAGTTTAATAAAGTAAAAAGAATGATGATCATCAATGAAGGGTAGGCATAATACAAATTGTAATTTTCAAGTAAAAATAAATTAAATAATGATTTGTTTAAAACTGTGATGACAAAAAGAAATGGTTTACAATCTTGTTCCTGATCGGTTTATAGGTCGGGATCGTTGTTCTATCAAAGGTGATGATTGCGCAATCGGATGCAAGTAACCGGTTGTAAACAAAACACAGAAACAGCATCTGTTTGCTAGTCTCAAAAGTTTGGAGAACATAAGAGGGAATCTTGTTAGGTATATTCCTAATTGCATTATATATTTATTTTGTTTTTCTTTTAATTAATTTTCAAAGTGCATGACTGCATCAAACAAACTGTTTAACTTTTAAACATGTTAAACTGTTTAGCTGTTAAGGTTTCGTCAAAGGTCAACATGCTTTCTCCTAGTCACTTTAGGAGTGGGATGGGGTGGGGTGTGGGGGGTTATTAACGACTATTTACTTCTCATAAGAGAATATATAATTATCCCCTTGATTTAATGCACTTAAGGGGGCCGAGTATAGTTTTATTGTGTGAAAACTACAATAGCGAAACTCTTCATTTTTATACCATGTGTTACAGATTTTCCCATTACCAAAACAACCCATGAGTTTGGATCACCCAATTTATGCCCTAGATATAAAATCTGTATGTCGTAATTTTATTTGTATATATCATGGGAATATCACCAATCATTGTATGTTATTAATGTATGCTTTATAATTCATCGTATATGTTTATTAGACAAATATTGTTTGGTTGTATAGTACAAACCCGAATTTCCTCCATTGATTACTCCCATCGTGATAACAAATGGCCGTCTGGCATTGTTATTCGACTCATGTAACTCAAAATACACTTGGCATCATCTCCAAAGTAATTTCCAACCAATAATTCATCCTTTTCCAGCGTTTGTAATACTTTTTAAAGCCTTGTTTACTTGGTGCAAAGTTGTTGACAAATGTCGCGCGAATAATGGCGGCACCGCACGTTATTCGCGCGTGGAGTATTTCGCACCTACCAACCAAAAGGTATATAACAGACGTTCTGAGAGACAAACGCCAGTAGTGCTTGCGCTGCTCAACCAGGCATGGTGCCTTCAGTGCCCATCAGACTGGTACTCTACCCATAGGTACATTTTGTACCATTGGTTTGGGTAGGCTGATGCCATTACAAACCCAGTGATTTTGGGTCCCCATCCTTTTTCTGGGTAAACTCACCAGATTATGGGTAAAACACCCATTTTGTGAGTAAAACACCCATTTTCCCCAGTATTTGCCACTTTTTGTTGATTTTGGCCACATTTTAGTAAATTCCTGACTTTTTAGCTGTTTCAACTGCTTTTATTGATTTTTAATAAATTTATAGAAAATTACCATCTCTTCTTATTATTGGGTAAATTTCAGAAATAAGAGACCCACATATAATTTCTGTAATGGGGTAAACCATAGAGTGGTAAAAAAATACGAAGTATTCAAAAGCCACCACTACACCCAGAAACGTTACAACTGGTGTCAGAAGTGGGATTTCTCTTATCTTATTTTTGTTTACCCATAATTAAGAAATAGATAGAAATCATTTTTATACTTAGGTACAATTTTATTAATTCAATACACTTTATTGAAATTGTCCATTTTTTTTTTTTGTTGTACAACATGGAATTTGAAGAAAGTTTTGAAGTAACTTGTAAGTCCCGTCCATCTTCACCTAACAACTTGGAGAATGATAGGCTAGCCACACCCGTTTCCAATCCTCCTTCTCCATCAAAGGCATCAGATATAGCCCAACCTGTGAATGAAAAGCAATTAGACGCTATCATGTCTATCATGCAAAATGTAAACCAACAATTGTTGGGCATGACAAATGAGTACCAAAGGTTGAGAGAGCATGTTGGCAATTTGGAAAAAGAAATTAAGAGCCCTATTCAAGATAGGGGAGACAATAATCATTTTCCAAATGTTATACCCAGACCCATTCATCCAGTCAATTCTTATGATGATTTTCATCCCCGCAATCATTCAAATCCAGTTCATGGGCAAAGGGAATATAACCCCGGTACAATGTCGGGTACCCATTATTCCCCATTACCTGAAATAAACAGGAATGAAAACAGAATGCCTTACCCATGTACACCAAAAAACCATGTAACAATAAAACCCCAAACATTTGATGGCTCAGAGGACTTTGACGAGTACCTCGCCCAATTTGAAATTTTAGTTGACTTGCGTGGGTGGGATTATAAAACAAAATCTCTGTACCTTGCCAGTAGCCTTACGGGTGGTGCCCGTGCCCTACTGAGCAAATTAAATGAAAATCAGAGAAGAGATTTTAACTCCCTTGTAAAAACCCTAAACAGAAGATATGGCTCCATTGAGAGATCTGAAATGTACCGTGCCCAACTCAAAACCAAAACCAGGGGTACAAATGAATCATTACCCGAATTGGCCCAATCTATTAAAAAATTGACCCGTCAAGCATACCCAACAGCTGACCCAACCATTATAAGCATTCTGGCACTCGATCAATTTATTGATGCCCTACCAGACCCAGATATGCGATTAAGGTTGAGGGAAGCTAAACCAAAAGATATAAACGAAGCAGAAATTTTGGCCATTCGATTAGAAACTTATAGATTGGCAGATGCCCAGAGAAATAAAACTGTCAATGTCATTCGTGACACTGACCCTATTTCATCATTAAAGCAAGATAATCAAAACTTGCGGGATGACATACAATCCCTTACCCAAGAAATCAGAGCCCTTATAAGAAATGGTCCAAGGCCGACCCATAATTTTGGGCAAACCCCCTATGAAAATTATTACAATATGGGCTTGTATGAAAACCCAGTCAGACCTGAATATGAAGGGCATAGACCCACAAATTATGAACCAAGACCCCAGGGTCCAACCTACCAAGGAAATTCAAACAAAGGGAGCAAGTACCCCAAAAAACCAAAACAAAATCCTTTCCGACCTCAAGGACAGGGAAACTACCCAGAGTCGAATTCGGGGGTCGGAAGTCGACAGGATCAAGGGGCAGGCCCCAACACTTGCCATTAAATATGGCTCAACCACTCTCACTAAAGCCCAAACCCAATATTGAAAATAAAACAGATGAGAAATCTGATAAAGAAATCTCTGGTTGTAATACACCTACCCCCAAAGAAATTTTAGTGAGAGATATAAAAGGGGGAAATGATGGAATTTATGTTATTGGAAAAATTGGAAATAAAGAGACAAATATACTAGTAGATACAGGTGCTAGTATGACTATTGTCAGTACCCAATTCTTTGAAAGTATAGATACTGAGGAAAAGCCCCAAATTACCCCAGTATCTATCAAACTTACATCTGCAAGTGGTGATGCAATCCCGGTTAAAGGAGAATGCTTAATCAAAATATCACTTGAAAATGTTCAAGTTACCCATAAAGTACTTGTGGCTGATATACAAAACCCATGCATATTGGGATCAGATTTTATGACCCAGAATTCATGTGAACTTTTTGTAAAACAGATGAAACTAAAGGTACAGGGTCTAGACATTTCCTGCTTTAGTACATCTTGTGTAAAAGTTGTGTCTTGTGGCAAGATAAGTCTTGCCGAGGATATTGTAAATCCTCCCCATTGTGAATATATTGCTTCTGAAAAGGTAGATAAACCTTTGAATAAGGATGAGGTTGAAATAATAGAACCTATCCCAAGTTTTGTTGAGAAAAATGAATTGATGATTCCCCAAACCCCTGAAACTGTAGACAGAGAAGTCACAGTTTGTCACATGAATTTGAAAGATGAAAGTAGCAATTCTTATGAAAATACCAAAAATGCCACAGTCAAATGTGTTGACAAAGTACTAGATAAATGGGAAGACCTAAACAATATCCAAACTCTTGATGCTCCTAGCCCAGAGCTCAAACCCCAATTTCTAGACCACTTGCCATGTTCTAATATCAAGAAACTACCCAAAGAAATTGCAAATGAATCAAAACAAGAGTTTCATTTGAATGAAAATTGTCATGTAGCTTATGACAAACTCAAAAGAGCTCTAACGAGTTCCCCGGCCTTGTCCGACCCTAACCATGAAGGATTATTTATCCTTGATGCTGATAATGCAAATAGTGCGTTAGACACTATACCCTCTCAAGGACAGAGTGATGTAGAAAAATCATCTATGCTGTACCCTACACTAAGCGAGCCATCCCTAGTTCATACCTTGAGGAATCCTTCCAGGTCGAGTGATGTAATTCCGGAAATGGATCCTCACCATTTTCCGATGATGCTGAATTCGAAATAAGTGGACGTGTGCTGGACTTTTTGGACATTTCAAAGGAATATATTATGTAACTGTGTTAACTGTATAAAAAATGTGAATATTTGTGAAATCAGGACACTGGTGGTATGCAGATTTGTGATTCGTCCCTGTTGTGACTTTTCCATTTCAGTGGATCCAGGAAGTGATGACGGATGAACTGTGATAAATAAAAACATTGTTTTATACAATATTTTTTGGTAAAATTTAAGTATCGATAATCGAATAACTGTTATTCATATTATTGTTATTCATGCCTATGATTGTAACTTGTTGATTGTATTTATTGATAATGATATTTGTATATGTATTCTTGTGGCCCATGATTATGTTTATTGAAAACTTTACTCATTGACTATGTTTCACTTACATGGCGATATCCCCATGAAAACTAGTCACCAAAATGAGATATGATAAAACGATCCAACATTCGGGACGAATGTTTTCATGGAAGGAGGGCTGTGTTACAGATTTTCCCATTACCAAAACAACCCATGAGTTTGGATCACCCAATTTATGCCCTAGATATAAAATCTGTATGTCGTAATTTTATTTGTATATATCATGGGAATATCACCAATCATTGTATGTTATTAATGTATGCTTTATAATTCATCGTATATGTTTATTAGACGAATATTGTTTGGTTGTATAGTACAAACCCGAAT
Source organism: Saccostrea cuccullata (assembly GCF_032062105.1). Taxonomy (NCBI): domain Eukaryota; kingdom Metazoa; phylum Mollusca; class Bivalvia; order Ostreida; family Ostreidae; genus Saccostrea; species Saccostrea cuccullata. The sequence continues at coordinate 5,590 of NW_026934018.1, read as the reverse complement.
TTCCTCCATTGATTACTCCCATCGTGATAACAAATGGCCGTCTGGCATTGTTATTCGACTCATGTAACTCAAAATACACTTGGCATCATCTCCAAAGTAATTTCCAACCAATAATTCATCCTTTTCCAGCGTTTGTAATACTTTTTAAAGCCTTGTTTACTTGGTGCAAAGTTGTTGACAAATGTCGCGCGAATAATGGCGGCACCGCACGTTATTCGCGCGTGGAGTATTTCGCACCTACCAACCAAAAGGTATATAACAGACGTTCTGAGAGACAAACGCCAGTAGTGCTTGCGCTGCTCAACCAGGCATGGTGCCTTCAGTGCCCATCAGACTGGTACTCTACCCATAGGTACATTTTGTACCATTGGTTTGGGTAGGCTGATGCCATTACAAACCCAGTGATTTTGGGTCCCCATCCTTTTTCTGGGTAAACTCACCAGATTATGGGTAAAACACCCATTTTGTGAGTAAAACACCCATTTTCCCCAGTATTTGCCACTTTTTGTTGATTTTGGCCACATTTTAGTAAATTCCTGACTTTTTAGCTGTTTCAACTGCTTTTATTGATTTTTAATAAATTTATAGAAAATTACCATCTTTTCTTATTATTGGGTAAATTTCAGAAATAAGAGACCCGCATATAATTTCTGTAACGGGGTAAACCATAGAGTGGTAAAAAAATACGAAGTATTCAAAAGCCACCACTACACCCAGAAACGTTACACATATATAACATTAACTGCAGTGTACACGCAAAGTTTGGGGGAAATCTACCGTCCAGGTATTTTTGAGGGACCGTCTCAAAATACATGTACATTTACTATAGGATTATATAAGAAAATGCCAATTTTTAGCACTTTAAAGCAAATTATACAAATACTACAATAGACATTTTGTTCAAACTATAATGTCTGATGAGTAATACTATATTATACAATATATGTAAGAAACACAAAATTCTACCGTCTTGTTACCAGAGGGGGCATCTCAAAATGCCAAAAAAAATAGCAAATTTTACTATATTTTATAGAGTATTACAAAATATGACATACACAATGGATTCACATGAAAACATGATAAAAATATTGGAGACATTCTCAAATTTCTATGTTTTAAATTTCAAGAGCGTATGTTTATTACTTTTTCCTTAATGATATTTTTATTACCCCTTTCCTTAAGAGCTACAGATTATCATAATGTCAAAAAACACACTGCAACGACGTCAACCTATCTATCAATTGCAAAATCGGTTAAAAAATCAGTTATATCAAATTGTAATTACATTTTTATTCCTATAATTTCTTAATTTTGTTTAATTTTAATGATTAAGCAAAAATAGTTGCATTAAAACAGTAAGTACGCTTCATTTTACTATGATGCGCGAAATATTGCGCAATGGAAACTATAGTCGGCCCCCTTAAATTACTTTGCTTAAAAGCAAACAATACCAATGCATTTCTATACTAGCATTAAGAAAGAGAGCATATGCATTTTTCTATATAGCTATGTAATACTATATCATTTATTTATTAAAAAAAAATTAAAGAGTGATAATTATATATTAATATAATATGCTTTAAGATTCATTGTTTTTAGATTCTAAAATGGATGAAAATGAAGATTTGTTGAAAGACCTAATCAAACATGCAAAGAAGAGGCCAGAGTACGCCCGCATGGTGTCATGGGAATTTAAAAATGAAACCAAAATGCCAAACAGAAAGAAGAAGCAGCTGCAGAAAGAATCCCTCAAAGAGCAAGAGGCAAGTAAAGCTAAGGAGGAAAAGGACAAGAAGTTCTCTTCATCATCAGCACAGAAAGAAGAATTCGATTCAGAGAGTTCTTATTACTCAGCCGAGGAAGGAATGGACTCGGAAGAATCTACAGGGAGTTTGGAGGAAGCTGTAGATGAGATTAATTTACAAAATGAAGTAGGTTTTATGAATTTTCCTTCACAGACAAACACTCGACACAGAGCTCCAAGTAAAAAGCAGAAACGTAAAAGACGATATCAGATGACTTATTGTGATCAGATTCTGCCATTTATGAACTGTGGCCTTAGCATTGAGGAGGATATCCAAGAAGTTGTGTCTGAAATCCAGGGGAAACAAATCACTGTGTTGAGGGAAGTGCCAAGTCTGTCCTTTCTATGTATTAAGATGCTGAGAGGAGTTAGGTTCCCTTCAGACTCTATGCCCCATCTAATTAAGTCCCAGATCTATGGTGCCAACACAGACTTACAATTTAAGAAATTTCAGTATGGATGGCTGTTAAACATGCTGGCTTTTGTGGAAAAGAAAGAAGAAAATTATTTGTACTGGGAAAGAAAACCAGGATTCAATGAATTTTCTCAGGTATCAACACTTCCAATGTGCAGTGTGTGGTATTCTCTGCCTTATGTAAAGGGATCAAGCACACAGTTTACAAATGTTTACAACAAGAACAAAGTCACAGCTTGTATGATGTACACCAGTGGACATGCAATATGCCCACCACTTCTGCAGTATGATTCTCATTCTTCTGCTGCAATATTGCAGTATATGCCTTGGTTTTTGTCAGGTCTGATTTTTTTTCCTAAATTGTTCAATTTTGTAAATTTATCAAAGAAAAATATGTTTGCTAATGCAATGAACTCCCAAATTTGCTAAAAAATTATCTACATACCGTACTGGTAATAATTTTTAACTTAATAGTTGACTCAGCTGTTGCGTCAACTGTCTTTAAACCATGTTCTCTAATAATAACACTGCACTTTTTCAGTACTGGGGACTTTAATTGAATGTATGCTTCCATCTCAAATATCTTGGAGGAAATTAAAGGGTAAAGTCCCCTATCAGAGTGAGGAGGCACACCTGAGAATGGCTGCCAAAACTGCTGGTCAACAAATAAAACATACTCTATCTAAAAGGTAAACCATTCATTTATGTAACCATAATTTAAATAGTTTATTTTTTTTATTTTCCTGATTTTGCATGTGATAAGTTTTAAACATTTTATACTCTCTGTTATTGATCAAATTACCGTATATACTCGCATATAAGTCGGTCCGCCTATAAGTCGGTTGTACTTAATAAGCTTATATTTCAGATGGACTGACCTCATGTAATACCATTATTTTAATAGCTCGCCTATAAGTCGGACACAGAGTTTTGGACCAGATATCAACTCCCAAAAAACCGACTTATAGGCGAGTATATACGGTATTCATGACAAAGATCGGACCAAACATCTTATTTCAACATTGATTTTCAGACAGTTTTGAGTTAGTGTGCTTAAGGTCAAGATCTAGTAAATGAAAGGTGCCTACAGATTTATCAAACTTGAGAAATAAATTCCTTTATTGATGCTTTACAACTTTAGCTTGGTCAAATAAGGTGTTTCGGGGCTTAATTTGTAGGTAAACAAGATGAAAAACTGTATTTTAAACTGTAAATTTCAATGAAAAATTAAGAAAACCAGTTATGAATATGGGAGTTTTTTCCGTATTCGGCAAAGAAAATGTACCCAGATTGCCTACAGTCTCTCAGAAAACGGTAATTAGTATGTTCATGGCCTCTTCTTTAAATCAATATCAGATTTAATATAGGTATCCGGTTTACTTTTCATATGATTTCAAGTTGAATGACATGAAAATACCCTATTTTCTACATAATTCTGCTAAAGCCGTAAAGTACGGGAAAAAGAAAGTTGAAATTGATTATGACGTCATAATGGATCTAGCACCAAAAAATTAGTCTCAAGTTATTTACTAGATCTTGACCTTAAAAATACTTTTAAATCAAAATCAGTTGGAGAATATGAAGTTTGTGAAAATATTTATCTTTTCCCATTCACCACATACTGGTAAAACAAAAACAAAATCAAAACATATATGGATAACTTGCCTCTCTATTATTAGCTCACCTGAGCTGAAGGCTCAATTGAGCTATTCTGATCAAAATTTGGCAACAATGGGGGGGGGGGATCAAAGTTTAACATAGGAATACATAGGGAAAATCTTTAAAAATCTTCTTCTTAAAAACCACTAGGGCAGGAAAGATGAGACTCATGTGGAAGCTTCCTCAGGTAGTGCAGATTCAAGTTTGTTCAAATCATGACCAAATGGGGCAGGATATGGCAACAATGGGGGGGGGGGTTCAAAGTTTAACATAGGAATACATAGGGAAAATCTTTTAAAAACTTCTTCTTAAGAACCACTTGGCCAGGAAAGATGAAACTCATGTGGAAGCTTCCTCAGGTAGTGCAGATTCAAGTTTGTTCAAGCCATGACCCCAGGGGTAGGATGGGGCCATGATGGCAGATCAGGGTTTAAAGTTTAACATAGGAATACATAGGGAAAATCTTTAAAAATCTTCTTCTTAAGAACCACTGGGCCAGGAAAGATGAAACTCATGTGGAAGTTTCTTCAGGTAGAGGAGATTCAAGGTTATTCAACTCGTGACCCCAGGGGTAGGGTGGGGCCATGATGGCAGGTCAGGGTTCAAAGTTTAACATAGGAATACATAGGGAAAATCTTTAAAAATCTTCTTAAGAACCAGTTGGCCAGGAAAGATGAAAATCATATGGAAGCTTCTTCAGGTAGTGCAGATCCAAGTGTGTTCAAATCATGACCCCACTTGAACCTACTTTGATATTTATTTTTTTCAATACATAACTGATTTATGATTTTTATAATAGTTTGCCAGAGCTCAGGTGAGCTATGTGGCCCCTGGGTCTCTTGTGTTTGTAATGTAGGAAAAAGTTGGGGGGGGGATGCATGTTCTATCAAATTTACCAGTCTTGACAAATTTCTCAAAACTAGCACTGTTGAGGATTTGACGAAACCATGTAGAGATAATTATTCAAAATTTGGAATAATATTGATGTATTTTTTTTTCTAGACTTCCAAAAATCGTCAAAGAGTTCTTCGATGTGGCCCTACCTTATGCATTCTGGGCTAGAGGAGATATCCAGCATGCAACAGAACTGTTCTGCCAGCTTTCTCAGTCAGAAAAAAGATGTACGTACATGTATAATAACTTAGAATAAATGTCTTTGATGCCAGCTAGGAGATTCAATATATTCTATAGTCAAAGAACATAAGATTTGGTCAGGTATTTCAACCATATGAGAATGAATTCAAGTATTGGCATAAATCATATGGCTCTGGCATACTGTTTTCACAAAGGCACACAAAGAATTTATAATTAATTTTGAAGAAGCTTTTTTTATGGCTGAATTTCATTAGATTACTCTTAGATCAGCAGATCACTTGTTTAATTATTCTTTTTTTTCTTATTAAATGGTATCTACATGTACAAGTATTGTTCCTTTATAAATTATAGAGGAACAATACTATTTTTTTCCTTCAATAAACAATGTGGCTTTTTTTGCTGTTTTATTTTACAGATAGATACAGGGCAGCATTTTTGAATGAAGCAGGTCGAATGCATGCCATATCAGGAGAAACAACTAGTGCTGTCAAATTTTACAGATTAGCTTCAGAGGCTACCCTATCTAAACCCCAAAATACCCAGCATGCTCCTGAAATAGAGGGTCAGGCTATGATGCTGCTGGCCAATCTGAATGACCAGGGGTGAGTGGAATACGT
>NW_026934017.1:0-11193 GCF_032062105.1 Saccostrea cuccullata | reverse complement strand
AAGATGAAACTCCGATGTCCCCGTATAGCAACATAGCGAAAATGAAACTCCGATGTCCCCGTATAGCAACATAGCGAAAATGAAACTCCGATGTCCCCGTATAGCAACATAGCGAAAATGAAACTCCGATGTCCCCGTATAGCAACATAGCGAAAATGAAACTCCGATGTCCCCGTATAGCAACATAGCGAAAATGAAACTCCGATGTCCCCGTAAAGCAACATAGCGAAAATGAAACTCCGATGTCCCCGTATAGCAACATAGTGAAAATGAAACACTGATGCCCCCGTAAAGCAACATAGCGAAAATGAAACTCCGATGTCCCCGTATAGCCACATAGCGAAAATGAAACTCCGATGTCCCCGTATAGCAACATAGCGAAGATGAAACTTTCCTTATAAACAAATTCAATATAATGGTACCCGAAGGCCTTCTCAGAAGATTTGATCACGTAACGACCCACTTCAATTCCCATTGAAGTTTATAAAATTGTTATTTATTACTTATATATACATTTGAGAGAGACAATTTGAAAATTTTCGAATTTAAATTATTGCACTAACCGTCCGTCGTAGATTTTGAAAATGACGCAAGATGTAAATCGGCTTGCATGGCGGTTACGCTTCGAATGCATTAGGCTAAGGAATCTATTTCGAAGGGAATATTTTGTGAAAGGCTACTTGTGATCAGTTATAGTGAACAGATTGTTGTCTGGGATATTTTTATTCGTGAAAATGATAATCGATGCTGAAAAGACACAAGAAACACGTCCGAACTTTGAAAATAAAAAGTTGGAGGAATTTCGGTCGCCGGAAAGGAATGGATGGATCCGATGGATTGAGACACTTGTCCGAGCCAGTTTATTTTTAATTTGATCAAAAACATTCTACGGTTTCAATAACTAAAGGCATACTTATCGTAAAACACTGATAAACACAGAGACACTGGCGACAGCTTTACACTGAACTACGAAAACGCCGAGGTGTTTGGCAGCTGTTCATGGCATGATATCATGATATGCAATATTTTTCAACAGATTAACACATTTATCGTGAGTAAAATTTAAAGACAAAATAAAAGTTTATCATGAAAATTTAACCAAAGGTTTACCCAAAAAATAAGGATGTACGTTAGAGACTGTGAAGCTGACAAAAGTGAAGAAAAATGTAAACACACGTTACTCGTTAGGCTCCTAGTTTTTTCTATGTACACAGGTTGAATCGATAGCCCAAAAACTGTATGAAAAAAAAACTTGTTTACATTTTAAATAAAATAATTATCATTTTACTTGCTTATTTTGTTCATTTTTACACATGAAAAGCAAGTAGAGCAGGTCATTTTATGATTTATGTACACGTAGATATTATTGCGCCGTGTGATTAGGTCACGTATTGACCTCTGACCTCTGACAAACTTCATACAGAATTGAAGATGTTTTCTCTCTGTATGTTTATATAATTATAATGGAGTGATACCACAAATGTATATATTTATATATAATATAGAAAGAAAAACTAAAAATAGTGTACTGAAGTTAATCTAAACCCATGTCTCTGAACAGCCTCGTTAGCTCAGTAAAATGAGCATCGATCTGCCATGGTGAAGGTACCGGGTTCGATTCTCATCATCGGTGCTCTCATTTTCTTAACGTGAAATTAATCTTTACAATTTTCTAAACTCTTCTCTAAAATTTTCTAAGTTCTTTACTTGGTAGAGGCACGGTGACACCCGCAGTGTGCTCCTTCTTTTGATTGGGAAATAACTGGAAAATCCGTCGTCAATTCAATGTATACTCAACAAAAAAAGAAACGCATATTCAGATTAAACATGATAATTTAAGTTTTCAGTTTAATCCTTCATTTTTTAAAAGTGAATTTTGAGGGTTTTGATAAAAATTAAACATATCATGTGTTGAAAGTAGAAAAGTGAAGTTTATGTCAGTGTCGACGCCTCTAAATTCTTGGGGCATACCGTCTTAACTAATCCATATGTCCTTTGCGACGTCTAAGCGCTGGTGGATATCCAATGTACGGGTGTCGTGCACGAATACCAGCTCATCGGTCTCTTGCGAACAATTTATGCACTTTTATGCTGTTTTTTCATCCAGCAATTGTAGCAGCAGTTTTTACAGCAAGTTCTCAATCGCGCGAGAAAACGTTGGTTTTCCACAAATGGCTACATGCCGGAAGGGTGCCTTGAAGGAGGGTACGAGGCAGACGGCAAAATACTATATGTCGTAGCTGCCTACGTTGATGGCACCTTTACACCTGGAAAATACGGTCATCATCTTAGTGGAGCCTGTATTCCGTATGGTGGTGAAGAAAGGGTTTTCGAAAAGTTTTAGCGTATTAACGGTGAAGAAAGTTATAGACCATGGATATATAGCTGGGAGCACGCCTCCGACGGAAACATTCCCCAAAATGCTCTAAGGGTGGATGAGGAGATGCCCAGTAAGGGTGAAGGGCTATACATTGGTCGTGTCAACCATGCGGGGAGTCTTATTCCATGTAAAGTTCATAGATCGCACAAATGTGCTTATTTTGGTTATGATGGGAAAGAACACAAAGCCAAGGAGTATGAGGTGCTCGTCTGCACATTGAAGTCTGGTCAACCAGGGGAGGAGGGGGAGGGGCAGAAAGAGCTCAAGGAATAGTCGGAGTAAAGCGGAAAAGGACAGTAATTTTCTTATAGATTGTTCACTCTATAATGAAAAATTCAAAGCACAGAAATGTAAATTACATAATGTAAATTTTTATAGCCAACATATTAAATGAAACATAATGTAATTTTATTTCTAGTTAAGATAGTTATCAAAGTTTAATTATTTTTGGATTATTCTATGCGAAAAATATTGATAATTTACTTCATCTTGTAAATTACCTCTCGAATCACGTAATGTTTTATGGCAGCAACAGCTTGCTCTGTATGTGTTTTCGTTTATATACAGTTTTATTACAATTCTACTCATAATTTTTATTTCTACAATACTGTACATCTTTCAAACCTCTCTGTAGACTTTTGGAAATAAAATAATGTTTTAGTCCGTTGTCTAACGAACCTGGAAAACAGTAGAAAAAAAAGATGTGTTTGTGAAACACTTATGTCCACATATGCATGACAACATAACGAAGATTAAAAGAATGAACTGATCTCAAATGCAAATTATATATACTAGCATGTTGGTACCCAAAGAAAGGTATTCCCGCAAGTAATACATTTGTAAAATATGAAAGCCCTAGCACCACTTGTTCAAAAGTTATGGCCAAGGTTAAACTTTTTAAAAAGTTGGTTAATATCAAATATCAAGGCCAACCAAATATTTAAAGTATCATGGATTTAGTCCATACAGTTCAAAAGTTATGGCCAGGATTAAAGTTTTTTAAAGGGTACGTAAATCTCCAAGGTCAAGGACAACAACTCAAGTTGTTGGTATCCAATGAAAGGTCTTGTTATAAAGAATACATATGTGAAGCATGAAGTCCTAGTATCTACGGTTCAAATGTTATGGTTAAAGTAAAAATTTGGAAAATTTGTGTAAATGTGTGTCAAACTCCAAGGTCAAAAGATCAAATTTGGTGGTATCCAAAGAAAGGATTTGTCACAAGGAATAACTATGTGAAATATTAAAATCAAAGCTCAACTAAACCAAAAGCTGTGGGCAAGGTTAATTTCTTTGCGGACAAACAGACAGACAGCTAGACTCCTAAACGGAAGGACACTACAAAACCTATATTTATACCCCGAATCTTCAATTGCGGGTGCATAAAAATCTTTGAAGATTGGATCCTTGGTATTAAGCAGACGAACTTAATACATGATTATGATAAGTGAAGATGACCCATGTAGTGAAAATACATTACATGTATTACCTAAATCTCCTCTGCTACTTGGCATGTAGGACGCCGCATAGTACAAAAGCTGTAAAAGGCAAGGTAGTTTGATCAGACTTGTGATATTTAGACCAATAGATCACTTGCCTGTTCTGGGCAGGGCTCTATTGGTCTTGGTGGGAAATATGTACTCTACCGAGGGAAGTTATTCCTCTTTCTGATCTGGGCAAAGCTCCAATGATCTTGGCGGGAAATGTGTACTCTACCGAGAGAAGTTACTCTTTTTTGCTACTCACCTCTGATAACAGTGAGAAACAAGATGTGTCCATGAAACACTGATGCCCCCGTATAGCAACATAGCGAAGATGAAACTCCGATGTCCCCGTACAGCAACATAGCGAAAATGAAACTTTTCCTAAATACAAATTCATTATTTTGGTACCCAAAGTAGCGTCTTATCAATGTACAATTCTGAAATATGAAAGCTCTAGCATCACCTCATCAAAAGTTATGGCCTATGATAAGATTTCGAAAGTGAAGTTAAACTCCAAGGGTCAAACATGAAAAGGTTATGGTTGTTGGCATCCAATTAAAGGTCTTGCCACATAGAATACATGTATACATGTATATGAAGTATCAAAGTCCTAGTATTGTACATTCAAAAGTTTTGGTCAAAGTTAATTTTTAGTGTAAAAGTGTGTCAAACTCCAAGGTCAAAAGTTCAAATTTGGTGGTATCCGAAGAAAGGCCTTGCCACAAGAAATACAAATGAGAAATATGAAAGTAATTGCACCACAAAATCAATAGTTATGGGAATGGTTAAATTTTCTGCGGACAAACAGCTAGACAGACAGACAGACGGACGGACGGACAATCACGACAAAAACTATTTACCCCCGAATCACATTTTTAAAAAGTAAGTCAAACTCCCAGGTCAAAGGGTCAAAGTCCTTGATATCAAATGAAAGGTCTTGTCACAAGGAAAGATATGGAGATAACGAACAGCATTTAACATCAAAGTCCATACTGAAACAATCCGAAATAGGAGCAGAGAAAACACGGACCACCGAAACATCAGAGGTGGGATCAGGTGCCATGAAGGAGTGAGAATCCCCATGCTGATTGGTCACATCGCGCTGTGCTACTTGTCATGATCGGTAAATAACTGGAAGATCTGTCGTCAATTCCGTGTATAATTTATGGACTAACAATTAGTATGAAAAACGTCAGTCAGCATTTGTCTCAATGATAAATTGTATTTGCTAACAAGATTATTGTATTGACCATAGAATTAAAGAAATGATGACTTTAAACGAGACTGTTGATATTCTTGTTTCATCAACTTGCTTGTCAATAATTCAACTCGTTTTAGAAATTGTTCTTGCGTATCGAATCAACTGGGATATATACACTCCGTATGCAGGTGATGAAGGTATATTGCTGCATTTATTAAGTAAGGGAAGTTGATGATAGAAAAGTTTCATCCCCACCCTAACCCCAGTTACCATGGTTTGTACCATTTAGAATCTACATTACCCTATAGGATGCTTCCCGATAACCTCATCAGCTTTTCTGGTTCTTGCAGGAAAATTTTTTTTACTGACAACACCCTTTTTCATTTTCTTTATTATCGCTTTATTTTAATTTAGAATCCCTTCACACAGGGATGTTTTGTATCAGTTCTGTATGGTTAAAATTTGCCCAGGGGTTCTTGAGAAGAAGTTCAAATTAAAATGTGAAAAGTTTATAAACAGACAGACAGACATAATCCGGACACATTTTAGATTTCACCCCAGGAGAGTTAAAACGTAACTAGTACATGAAGTTAAATGAATTAAAGTATTTTCTAAGAATTGTTAACACCATTTTTACAGCAATTTCCTATAAGAAGTGTGAATTCCAAAATCAGTAGGCATTCAGTCTGGTTTTGATAGGACATTATTACTCGGGACAGCTCTCCTCCGATACGTTAACTTGACCACTCATCTGGGAAATTAAGTCAGATTCAGTATACATTATATAGACAGGTTTTGTCCAGTCAGGGATTAAAAGAACTGTAAAAGTGTTTGCAAAAAAAAATTCAGCTAATATGAGTACAACGCTAAATGTAAATTATAGATAAAAATATTTAAAAGTACACTAAATCAAATTTATTCTAACTTGTTCAAAAATGAATTTTCGCCAAATATCGTACATGTTCCTACAATGACAATATTTGTTTTCATCACATACAGTGAACCATTGTCATCAGTATAGTAACAAAATAAATTTTGTCAATTGCAACTGAATATGTGTATTAAAAAAAAGACGCTGAGTTCATTTCCTTTTTAACTTTCCCTGCATCAGTCAATATTTTAATGAGCTACGAAATATACTTTTTTCATTCTACCAGAATAGTAGAGGATCACACACACACGAAATATATGTCGGGTAAGAGAAGAGCACAATTAGTTCCCATTGGATTTCCCGGTTTGTTGGGTACTTGTGTTATGAATCAGGGTGATTTTCAAAAAAGTAATGTTCTCAATGATTAATTATTTTATCAACAAGAGGCCCAATGGCCACATCGCTCACCTGAGAAGCTTTGACCATTCCGTTCTTTACCAGATTCCCCCCCCCCTCGTAATACAAATTGTGACCCCACCCAACCCCACTGATCATGATTTGAAAAATTTAGATTCTACCAGGATGCTTCCACATAAGTTTCAGCTTTTCTTGCCCAGTGGTTCTTTTGAAGATTTTCAATTATTTTTCCCATATACCCGGTATTTCTATGTAAAACTTTGATGAACGGTCTTGCCATGGTAACTAAACTAGAATTTTCTTTGAAATACATTCAAAATGATAGTTCAGTACCTCCCACAGTTTTGGTCTGATTTCAATAAAACTTGGCACACAAGTACATGTACGAGGGTTGTTCGGAAAGTTTGCGTCATAAAATTAATAAAAACCGCCTAAGATACATGAATGAATTTTTCAAAGTTTTAGAATTAGAATTATCTATTTTATTTATTTAAGAAACTAAGTATAATTAGTTTTATTTTTAAATACGTTGTTGATGTTTTTGAAAGAAATAGTATATCCAGCGGCACAACCTCGAAGACTACGTTTTTCTACCTAAGTGTGACAGCGAATAAAAACTTTTTATAATATGAGAATTTGTCATCCAAAAATTCCTTTAATTCACTTTAATACGTTGTATGACACAAACGTACCGCGTAAAATTTGCAATTTTTTACCCCATTCTGTAAGATTTTTTAAATTTTATCGTAAATTTTATATGAAATGTCAAACAATTTTAAGGAGATTAAGGGGACTTCAGAAAAAGGGAAGGGACCGTTCTTATTTCCATTTAATTCATAGTTTCAAAACTGGAATAGATCTAGGAAATATTTAAATGGGCTATTAAAAAATAATATACATTCGGAGTACTTGTTTTCAATCCCCCCCCCCCAAAAAAAAAATCGAGAGGTGAGAGATGTAAAAGTAAAATGTCTATTTTAAGTAAGAGCGTCCAAAGTTTGTCACGTCGAAAATTGACGTTGATCATGTGTGATGTTGAAGAACCATAATTAATGGCGACAAAACCGGGGAATAGTATGATGTCTTTTTTTTATTTTAGGATATTTACATTTGCAAATATCTTTCTTAGATGAACCTATTGAAGAGAAAATACGTTCAATTCTGAGTGAATTTCATTTGGAGGTCAGAGGTCATAGCGCGACCGGATCACAGAGCGATGTGATATTTTGACCGAAAAACTTCAAGGTTATTGCTCGTTACTACAAAGCAAAACGTTGGCCCGTTCGTGTAATAAATACGCTTTAACTCGAAATGTATTCGTTTCAAATGTAAATATAAGTAATAAACAACAAATTTAAGAAGTTCATTGGGAAATGAACTTTTAGTTGGTACGTGATCAAATCTACTGGGAAGCCCTTCGGGCTTCACAGGATTTGGTCACGTGACCAACTAAAAGTTCATTTCCCAGACAACTTTTTAACATTGTTGTTTATTTCTTAAATAATTTGATCAATATTCAAGGTATCAAGCGAAATTTTTCAGCATTTCTTTATCTTTTGTTGTTTGATGTTCCTTAAAAATATTGTAAACGTATACAGTATGCTACGTAGTATTAATTATGTCGCATCAGTCCATGAACTTTTTCAACAACACCCATAGAATACATTGAGATGCATAATTTTCTTTTTTTTTTATTTGTATGAATGATAGAGTTTATGTATATAGGTGTAGTACTTTTTTAAAACAATATTTTTCTTGCCTGATCCTGTCAGAATCTTTATTAAAACCGCTTGGTCCGATTCAAATCGCTAAAAATACATATTCAATTTTCTTCTTGAAAAATAATTGTCCATAAATTGTTTCAACTTTTGTCAAATTATATCCCAAAAGTCCTTTTCTTTTAAAAGATATCAAAATTCAAAAGTTAAAAAAAATAATTTTTGTTAGGTCACACAAAAAATAATCCTATGTTTATCATTGTTGATATTGCGTGAAATCAACTTCGAAAAATTAAATTTATCGCTTACATGTTTATCTCATGAAGAACACACCCGAGCTTTTTTTTTCACAACAAAGTACATATATTACCTTTACACAGACAATATTTAAAGGTACTTGGACACAGATTTGAAGTTAATCTTTTTCCAATTTTTTCTGTATAATATCACGAATTACAGTAAAACACGGTTATAGCGAAGTCCTGGGGACCTGTGAATTTAATTCGCTATATCCGTAATTTGTTATATCCGTATAACGAATTCGTATAGCCATATATAGCGAATTCGCAATATGCATGTTTTCCTTCAAGTGTTACTATCAAATATGTTAGGGAAGCAAATATTACATAACATACCCTCGATAACTAATGTTTTATTATGAATTGAATTTTATATACAAATGCTGAGAGAAAATAAAGTCAGTTCAATTAATAAAATTTTGAAATCTTGAAAAGTTCGTTATAAAAGATGTAAAATTCATTATATTTAACGTCAACGGGACTCAAAATCAGTTCGCTATATCCGTAAATTCGTTATATCAGAGTTCGTTATAACCGTAAAATTTTACAAAGATTTGTTAAGAATTTTGCCGGGGACCCAGAAACACTTCGTTATATCCGTGAATTCGCTATATCCGTGTTCGTACTAAACGTGTTTTACTGTATATATTTTAATAGCTTTTCACAAAAAAAAATTATTATAAATCTTATTTCATTTAAAAGTAATTTAAACTTTAAATTTTTTGGCGGGTTTGATTGACACATACTTGCACTTTCACAAATTTTATTTTTATTCTTAATCCTTAGGAAAAGTGGCAATTTTGATGTGTATAAACGAGAAATATTAAAACTATTATCAAGAAAAATAATTTTATTCAGAGTAGAAATGTTAGAAAGCAAAACACCTTCACAAGTATCGTCATTCCGAAATAAGAGATGCTTACAGAGTTTAGCAAATCGAGCACACTCGTGTTATGTACACAGTTTTTGTAAACAGGGCTCGAGTTATGTTATTGTTTATATTTAGAATTCACCGGGTGCGTTCCATCGTCACAGTCTGCTTACCACAACTGCACGGACTGACAATATATTGTGTGTTTGTTTTGCTTTCGAACATGTCTACTCTGAATTTTCTGGATTATAGTATTAATATTTTTCATTTATTCAAAACGAGATTGCCACTTTTCCTAAGGATTAAGAATAAAATTAAATTTGTGAGAGTGCAAGTATATGTCAATCAAACTCGCCGAAAAAATTAAAATTTCAATATCTTTTAAACGAAATAAGATTTTTAATTAATTTTTGTGTGAAATGCTATTAAAATATATAGGTCGTAATATTATAGAGAAAAAAAATAACTTCAAATCTGTGTCCAAGTACCTTTAAGCTCCTTTAAAAAATCATTTAAAATATCTGATCTTCCTTTATTCTTTAAATATGCATATTAATATAAAAATTACTATGGTTTATATTCAATTAATTTCTTAATTTTGAAAAGATGTATAATGACTAAGGCTTCTAATAATAGAGAAGAAAATACTCGGGTTCGAATTATGTTCATTATTAGATATATCCGATAAACTTATTTTTTTCAAAATTGACTTCACAACAGATCTTAACTTCCGTCAGGAACTACTGTTTGTCAATAAGGTTTTTGATCTGCATTTTCCATGTAAGGATTGTTGTAATAAACTATTAAATCAATCTTATAATTTATTTTTATATATTATCTATGAAATGACGTACTTTTATTGTGTAAGATAATAAGTGCCTGTTTCGGGTTAAGCGGCTTTAAAGCAACTTTTAGAGTGTATTTGATGTAGATACAAATTTCAAAAAATATATTTTACATTTATCATTCCGGAATAGAAGCCCCTATGATTCTAAAATACATTAAATTTTTATCATATTTCAAGTCCTTATGATAAAGATGCAATAAATATGCATAATTGAATGCATGTTTTGTGTATATGATTTATATACTTTTGCAGAAAAAAATGCTTTTGATGTGCTCTTTAGAACTGCGCAGCTACAGAATTCAGCAGAGCCTTAAAAAATCCAAAACAAATATGCAAAGTGTGCATTTATGTTCTCTCTACAACCATTTGTTGAAAAAAATGTCTAAATTTTGCACTTTTAAATGGATTTCACATTTTTTACTCCCTTTCTCCCATTGATGATATCTGCGAAAACTTATTGAAACTGGTTGAGTGGATAAAAGCTAAAATTTTGATGTTTTTGAAACACTTGACAAACCATAACAGATAGCAATAGGCCACCTGAGGAAACTTGGGTGACCTAACAAAAATTGATACTTCTGACATACTTCCTAAGGATTTCTGATTTTATCCCAAGTTTTCAAGAAACTCAACACAATAGTTTTCAATGCTCTTTATATATTTTATTGATATATATGTGTATAATATTATATTGCATGACATGGTTGCATTTTATATACATGTACAAAGATTATGCCCAAGGTCTCTTCCCAATAGTCAGGAGTGATCTACCCCTGGCCCACTGAAGAGGTAGTCAGGAGTTGTCTGCCCCTGGCGATGTGAAGAGCTATTCTACAATGTCGGTGTCTCTAAGTAATGATGAACCAACAACCAGAGAAGTGACAGTGGAGTCCTGGAATTTCCACGTTGTCGTTTTTGACAAGACAAAGAACTGAAATATTGTTTTATCAGAGGTTGATACTATTGAAATGAAATCATTTCCGTTTTGGAGATCTTGTCAAAACCAACAATAAATAATCTATATACAATTCATGACTAGGGTCATTAAAATGTGGTAAAATGTTCATGACAAACAATGGATAAATAAAATTTACATCTCCGATCA